>NW_021166794.1:645529-707491 GCF_900634415.1 Cottoperca gobio | reverse complement strand
ATCAGGCTTCCTGTGGTTATAATCCCACATCTCTACAGACTGAGCTGCTTCTCCCACTTGATACCCTGCCGTTCTTACATTTGAACATACTTCAGTGAGGACATGTTTCAGTGTTAACGTGTTTCAGTTGTAAGTCTGTACACTTTGTTCCTCTGAAGGATGATGAAGATGAAGTTCTGCAGCTTCCAACTGATGTTTCTCTCTCTGGTTCTCTGTCCCGATCAGCTCGATCAGTGGCGAAGGACTCCACCTGGCAACCTGGAGACAAGAGTTCAACCCCCCCCCCCCCCCCAAGGTGCGTCACACAGTTGTGTATGTGATGAGTATGTGTGTGTGGTGTAGTTAGTCTGCTCAAAACCTCCAACGCTCAAACGCCGCTCGTCGTAGTTTCTCGCGTCGATTTCAACTTGTGAATTTCAGAATGTCTAGCGTGGATCAGCAGGGGAGGGAGTACAGGGCACGTAAGTCAAAGTGAGCCCAGGTGGTCATGCTAGCTAAGGTTAGCATGCTAGCATTTGCAGGTGAGAGAGGAACTGATCATGTGACCTTTACCTGGATATTATTATACAGTGAATCTGCCTTAATTAAATGGATCATCTGCATGCGTCAAGTTCCAACGGGTAGATTTCAATGACAATTCCTTCAAATGTAACTTAACCGACAAAAATCTGAGAGACAGCCCGTCTCCTCAGGAGGCAAAGTGCATGAAAACACACTAAAAGTTAATAAAAAGAGGTGCCCTGCAGAGATGCAGGCTGAGCCCAGAATGTCTGTTATGTGCTTATTAATTGACCTCTGGCTTCCTGTGATTTTGCAGAAGTGCCCCCCAGGCAAAACAAGTTGAGTATTCCTGCGCTGATGCGTCCCCCATGTGAGTCTGGTGGTTACAGAGATCACGAACCAACAGAAGACCGGACGGCGTTAGTAGAGATGGCCAGTACTCGGAGAATTGTCGTAAAACATTTGCGCTCTTAAGACATGCAGAGTATCTTCTGCTAAAACATTAGAGGGCAACAAACAATGATAAAATATTATATTTCTTTAATGAAAGTATTTTGTTTCTATAATGGTTCAAAATAACAAAACTACGTCTTTGTTATTAAGTTTGCAGAGGAAGGGTTTGGTATTACCTCACCTAAGGTAAATAAATGTAGCCTGGGGAATAAGGTTCATGAGATTACCAGCTCCTCGGAAGGACACCTGGGGGCTTCTTTTCATTATGCTGAGCTTGCTGTGGAAGGATATAGAAGTGATCGGGGCAAAGGTGGTGGTGGAGCTGTATTGTAGATGTTCTGTGGAAAGAAATGATCGGTACTGACATTGATCTAACTTCACAGATTCACCTTCCAAGCCTTCTCTAGTTGGTTGTTGTTCTAATGCAAAGTGTTTGCATGGAATATGTGAAACTAGATAAAATGCCGAATGAACGTAAAGATGACTTCCTGTCTCGGTGGCCTGAAAAAAAAGTCCATTACGTAAGAAGATATATTCTATATCGGGTGATCGCCGATTATCCGCACCGTTGATTTTATTCCTTGCATTCCCCAGATAAACTGATCCTGTCTGAATGGGATCACACACACACACACACACACACACACACACACACACACACACACACACATACACACACACACACACTAAGGCTTTACCTTAATTCAAACTGAGAATCAAAGAGCTCATACAAGAGCTCTCCAGTCTTTCATCTGTGTGATCAAAACATTTATAATTAACGTCTGTGCGTATGTGTCTGCTGTGACTGTGTGTGTGTATATGGGCTGCTTTGTTTTACAGTATATGTGTTATGGCATATACAGTATGTTCATGCTCATGACTTGTTGCTATGTCAACCTGAGTGAAGTTCCACATTTCCCGTCTGCTCTCGTCCCTTTGCCAACTCACCTGTCAGCTCATAACCAGTCCTGCCGTCCGCCCACCTGTTCCCACTTCCCCATTCACCTCGCTGTGTAGAAACTAATCCATTCCCATTCATTCTCCGCCAGATCGTCTTTCAATTTAGCATTCCAGCCATCGCATCTGGACACCAGTTTCAAAATGCCAGTTATATTTTTTAATAAAATGACAAGGTTTTAGGTGCAGAGCTGCGTTCATTCAATGTGTTGCCACTAGGGGGCAGCAGAACTCCACAGCAAGCTGACGGACGTGGAGATAATATTATGTTATGGAGTTGATGAGGTTAACAATTTAGCAAATATGGAGCAACATTAACTTGTATTTGAAGTGCTGTTTGTGTCAACATCAATTTAGTATTTAGTATTACTTTATTTTACTTTATTGATCGCTTGGTGAAGTTCCCAAGCTACCCAGCAGTTTATAATGTAATTCAAATGAGCTCCACCTTCACCAGCTGCTACATTAAAGTGATGACTACATCAAGCATTGGATTATAATCCAATACTATAATATATGTTATTCTGAAATGGGCCGTTGTGCAGAATGAATACTTTTACTTTTGGTACTTTCAATATATTTTGATGCTTCTAATTTTGTATTTTTATTTAAGTAAAATGTTGAATGCAGGTACAAGTATAACAAGTATGTATACGTTGTGGTATTACTACTTTTACTCAAGTAAAAAATATCTCAATACTACAGGTTTAAGAAAGTGACTATTTTCTTTTTGGAGGCATTTGAATCCATGTAACTAAAAATATTGATTGTTGGAGTTTTAATTTATATTTTCTGATTTGATCCACAAGACTTCAGTCCCCATTATGCACTCTGGGTCTGTCTGTGTTATTACACTCTGTCTGTCTGTACGAGTGTGTACTTCAAGCTGCTTCAAGTGTTTGATTATCAGCGTTTCATTTTACTCCAGTTTGTGTTTCAAACTCAACAGGGGACTTACTGATTGCATCAAAATGTTATGCCACAGAAAATGTATTTAACACAACAGGAATTACAGAAATACACAATCTTTAAGGTTAAAAAGTCATTAAGAGCACTAAAGGAAACTGCAGCGGGAAGTGAAGGAGTATCAGTGCATCTGGAAATAAATGTGTGTGTGTAGTGTGTGTGCGTATCCCGTTTTAAAGACATGGTTGGAGGTTTCACTTCCTTCTCCACAAACGTCAAGCTGACAAAATGTGCAGGTAGAAAGCAGAGAAGACAAACTCTCACTCGTGCTTTGTTGATTCTGGTTTCTCTGTATGTAGCTGATGGTGCCAGAGATTAAAAGTGGACACATTATGTTTTTGTATAAAAAATTGCTTCTATTCCCACTGGCTGAATAAAACCAACCTGAGCCGCTTCTGTTGAATATAAACATGAAATGTAAAGTTACAAATATTTGATGCTGGAAAAGGTATCTTTCCACAGGTTGGCTTGATCTGACATATAACAGGACACATAACATAGCTAGTGATGTCACACAGAACAATTCTTCATGCTATAATGACCTCCGTGTGTGTGTGTGTGTGTGTGTGTGTGTGTGTGTGTGTGTGTCTGAGTTTCAATTATCTCGCCAACCCTTAGACCGATCTACTTCCCGATTGGCGTGTGTGTTGCTGAGGATCCGAGGGAGTGCAGTGGCGCACATAAAGTTATTTGGAGCAGCAGTTCTGTAGAAAACTGCGAGTACTCTGTTCGCCAGACCGGCTTTTGTCAAGTGCCTGCGCTAAACTGTGAAAGTGCAAATAGACACGCATTAAAATCTACTTAACAGCGCGGCCATGTCCGCTGACGTCCACTGTGGGAAACTGACTGTAGCGTTGCCGCCCTAAAGTCGTGCACAGACTCAAGAAACCTAAGAAGCAGCAGCACGAGCACAGCGATCGGGCACTGCAGTAGTGTAAGCTGAGGTGTTGAATCATGATGTTTGACGGCCCGCCGTCGTTGTCAAAGTCTCCATCTTTCTGCCTCTCGTTCAATACAAACAACTCAATACATTCATCGTCTCATTCAATACAAACTATTGATTTGTTCGGTCACATCAACTCCTGAATACTCTGCTTTCTTGTTGGAAATACATCCTGGAATCGGATTGCTGTGCTTAAGGCCCGTTGTAATTGTATTTTCATGTTGCCGTATATAATACGTTTTCTTTGGCAGTTTGCTCATTTCCTTCGTTCTCCAGAATCCTCTGCATCATGTTGTTTTATTGACATCTCCGTAGGCTGTGCCTCCTCTGTGACATCCTTTGAGACACACTCGATGAAGAGAGAAATTAACTTGACATGAAACTCATTGAGAAACACTCAGCGTGCTCTCAAAACTGACTAGTCCTACCCTGAGGCAAATAAAATTAGGTCCTAATTCCTCCAGTGGAACTAATCACTACAAGATTATAATTTCAGAGGCAGCACCAAGGTGGTGATGTCTAGTGATGTGGAAGTGAATGAACGTTGTCCTGTCGAAACAAGATATCACAGGTATAAAAACAACACAAACTGCTCTTAGTTAGAGTTCCTTCAGGACAATTTAAATGTTTGGAGCATCTTGAATGTAAGTGTTGGTCAATATCTGTCTGCAAAAAAAGACAAACCATCTGCATAACCTTAAAATACAGAGTATGAGGACTTGATATGCAGCTGTAGTGCTCCCCTGTGGTGACGAGATGATTCATTAAGTAAGGCAGATTCATGTGATAATAATCCAGGTAAAGGTCACATGATCAGTTCCTCTCTCACCTTCAAATGCTAAGCATGCTAACCTTAGCTAGCATGAACCACCTGGGCCGTCACTTTGACTTAACGTGCCCTGTACTTCCCTCCCTGCTTGATCCACGCGTAGACATTCTGAAATTCACAAAGTTGAAATCGACGGCGAGAAACTATAATCGACGAGCGGCGTTGGAGCGTTGGAGGTTGTGAGCAGACTAACTACACCACACACACATACTCATCACATACACAACTGTGTGACGCACCTTGGGGGGGGGGGGGGGGTTGAACTCTTGTCTCCAGGTTGCCAGGTGGAGTCCTTCGCCACTGATCGAGCTGATCGGGACAGAGAACCAGAGAGAGAAACATCAGTTGGAAGCTGCAGAACTTCATCTTCATCATCCTTCAGAGGAACAAAGTGTACAGACTTACAACTGAAACACGTTAACACTGAAACATGTCCTCACTGAAGTATGTTCAAATGTAAGAACGGCAGGGTATCAAGTGGGAGAAGCAGCTCAGTCTGTAGAGATGTGGGATTATAACCACAGGAAGCCTGATTCAAGCCCAACATGGTTCCAAACCTGATAACCATAAGACATTTATTTTTGTCTATTTCACCATGCCATAGAAGCTGTTATGAAACGCATTATAATCACAGCAGCTTTCGAGTTTGTGTGCACACAGCGGGGCTTCGGGGCTGAAGTGTCTTGAACATGGCTGATCTGGACAAGATTAACATCACCGATGAAGAAATGAAATGACCCGACCTCCCCGACACCAATCCTGTCTGAATGGAGATCATGATGTGGCACAAAATGACACATCAGATTGCAAGAGGACCCATTGACAGTTTAGTTTTGTGCTTATAAGGAACCTTTGGATAAATATATACTGGAGCCTTTTAGCCATAATACACTGAAATACTTGAAATATCACTGCCATCTTTCTATCCTGTTGCTCCATAAAGGCAGCAAGGCCGACACAACAAAACAGCTACAAATACAATCCCATTCAACCGGCCCGGGTCTGTTTATTTCTACAAAGCTGACATTTTGGTGTTTAAGCAATGCAAGTACAGAAAACTACATCAGTGTTCATTTCAGAGGAAATTGCAAGCGAAGATGTGCCATCACTGTGAAGTGAAAAGCACCTCTGAAATGTCAGCCTTCCTGGTGCCTAAAAAAGAAAATCCTGCTTTCAGATTTATGACCATGAATTATTTATTTGGCCACTTGATCTTGGAGGGTCTTCATCAGAAACATTTCCTCACCCAAAATATCGGAGAATGTAAACGGTGAGAATAAGTAAAACCTCAAGCAACATGTAGCGATCTTATACTATTTACTCGTGCCTTGTGATTCCTAATGTTAAGTTTCGTCCTCATTTAGCTACAAGAAATGTTTAGGGCTGCTGTGTAACTTATACATGAATGCTGTTCCGTATTCACTCGCTTCACTCTGTGCAGGATAAATCGGTAAAGGAGGTCTCCTGTGTATCTTTCCTTCTCCTGTCTGTCACCCCCGAACATGTATTAACAGCTTTACCTTAGAGAGCCACACTAAACTAAGTGCTATCAGTGTGACTCACTCAGACCAAATCACTGTCTGTCTTTGTGTGTGTGTGTGTGTGTGTGTGTGTGTGTGTGTGTGTGTGAGAGAGAGCTCTAATTCCATGTCATTCCTTGGTGAGCCTCCATTAACTCCTCCATTTTCTGTCTCAGGGCGAGAGAGAGAAGGAGAAAGAGATAAAGCATGGGGGGGGGTGTATGAGTGTGGAGAGTTAGAGAGGAAATAAAGACGGAGAGAGCAAGTTAATTATTGCGGCAAACTGGACTGAGATTGACACACAATGCATTCGGCCGACAAAGTCTCAGGTCAAAATCAACTCCCGGGGATCAGATTTTAAGACAGTTTGTTTTGGTATAGACTGAAATCGTGGACTTTAGCACACATGACAAGGAAAAAGCACCTCCAAAAACATTCAACAGGGAAGAAAAGTCATTGCTTTTGTGGGACAACAACATTTATCCCACATTCAAGCTTCAATCTCAACGTTAACCTCGAGCTGCATTAATCCTAATCCTAAAACCAGGCATCCTCGTAGCTCAGCTGGTGGGTTCAAATCCCACCCGTGGCCCTTTGCTGCACGATGAGAGCAGATTCAGTCTGTAACTGCATTGAAAGATAATCGTGCAATGTTAAGTATGGCTATGCAAGGAGTAGCAAGTAAAAAGGTTTGCGTTAAGTCCCGCTAAACGGAACGACTAGGGCATCTTGTGTTGAAGAATTGCCCTTTCACTGAGTAGTAATAGCAAGGGTTTGTGGGTAATCCTCAAGTCATTTGTATTTCATCGCAAATTAAATCTCAGTTACTCCACGTATTAACGGGCCAACATTAATATGGAGAAGTTGATATTTCTGACACCATCTCAATACAACATGATATATAGAATGAAATGAGTTGTTGTTTGAGGACGACAGCGGAAGTCTCGGTTATGAAGACGTCTGAAAACACAACTATTTGCTATAATGTGAGTGCAGCTTAAACAGTTGACAGGAACTCAAAGATTGGTGACAAGGCACACGTCTGGATGATCCGCTCTGTCAGGACATCACACCATCATCATCCTGTAACACTGTCAGTCTGTTTCAGCAGGAGGCTGTCTCTTCTTCACACTCACTCTTGTGACATGATAATGATACGACATGACAAACCCTGCTGTTTGTGTGTATGCTTCTGCAACACCAGAGAAATCAAATATAAAAGGAACTGTAGCTGTGTTGCCTCCAGTAGTGCTGCTAAAAGCTTTTTGAATTTATTTATTTAAAAGGATACATAATTAGTCCACATATAGGCTTCCTGGGGTCCAAAATCCACAACATAACGTTCATCATGTACATACACACATTTACGCTCTGTTCCACTCGTGTGCACCTCTGATTGTGTTTCATTCATTCCATTTTATATTTGATTTATTTATTGTAATTAATAATCTACCCCCCTTTGAAATATCTTTCAGCTAAGTTCCCCCTGACCAGCACAAAGCATTTTTAAATTATTTTAAAAGAGACAGACAGACAGACACAGAGAGAGAGACACAGACAGAGAGACAGAGAGAGAGAGAGAGAGAGAGAGAGACAGACAGAGAGACAGACAGACAGACAGACAGAGAGAGAGAGACAGACAGACAGACAGACAGAGAGACAGACAGACAGACAGACAGACAGACAGACAGAGAGACAGAGAGAGAGAGAGAGAGAGAGAGACAGACAGAGAGACAGACAGACAGACAGACAGACAGAGAGAGAGAGACAGACAGACAGAGAGACAGAGAGACAGACAGACAGACAGACAGACAGACAGACAGAGAGAGAGAGAGAGAGAGAGAGAGACAGAGAGAGAGAGAGAGAGAGAGAGAGAGAGAGAGAGAGAGAGAGAGAGAGAGAGAGAGAGAGAGAGAGAGAGAGAGACAGAGAGAGAGAGAGAGAGACAGACAGACAGACAGACAGAGAGAGACAGACAGAGAGACAGACAGACAGAGAGACAGAGAGAGAGAGACAGAGAGAGACAGAGAGAGACAGAGAGAGACAGAGAGAGACAGAGTGTCCTCTGACACAGTGATGATGGGATGGATAACATTGCTTTCAGTCTCGTACCCGTCTATCTGCCACCTCTCCTGCTCCCACTCTGTCCTTGGTTTCTCTTACCAATCTTCTCACAGAAGTTTGAATATTTGCTGGTATTGTATTATTCAACATTTACTTTCTGGATCACATTTCCTCTTCTACGCCCACAGCAGTGCAGCCCTGTATCACTTATCCCCCCCTCCTCTCCTGTTTTCACCTCCTCTATTCCTCTTTTTCTCCTCAAACCAAATCCATTATATTCACCACCGCTCCTCTCTTCACCTCGTCACCTTTCCTGCCCTCTCATCTCCTCTTCCCCAGCTCTAACCACCTCTACCTCCCAGCGCGTCCTCCTCCTCCTCTCCCCCCTTCTTCATCCCCCCTATTCTTACCGCCTAATCCTTTGCAGTATTACGCTGCATTAAACATTAATGCTATATCTTTATGTAGCAGAAACCCCCTAAAACCTGAGGCATTAAACCAACAGGCACACATATTCATCATTCTTCACTTCAGGCTCATTAACTGCAGATGGTTGGCAAAAGGTTAACTAGTTTCTTTACAGTTTTTTCTGAACTGGAAATCTGCTACTGTATTGTTAAAAGTAAAGATTTAAATCCCCTTTATTTTAGTTGTTAGATGTGTGTTTGATTCTTCAGTTTTTTTGTAGTTTTGAATCCACTTATCGTACAGCTCATAAATAATAATAATAATAATAATAATAATTCTTTCTGTCATTTTTACCGCCGCCAATGAAGTTTCGGTTCTTTATTTTATATATTTTTGCTTGATTTTTTTTTTTTACAACAAATGAAACATTCTTACTAGGAATCTTTCCTTCTTCTTTTTACAATAAATGTTCACACATTTGTTAATTCGCCCGAAATACCAACTTCAGACACTCAGCAGAATATATATTTTCATTCCCCCAGTCTCCGTGTCCCCCCTCTTGTCTATCTCAGCATATGAAGTACATTGATGAAGCTCCGTGATAAGTGCGATTTCTTTGTCTCAAGCTGAATAATGTTCCTCTTGTGTGGCTGACACACAGAGCAAATATTAATTTATTCACCATTCCATTCATTAACGTCTTTCCATTTCCAATCTGCTTCTAATATGTTTATTGCATTCTGCCAGAACATACCTATTGGCTTAGATAATTAGCACACGATGAGCTTTCAGGGTATCCTTTTATTTTAATTAATACAGTACATTACTGTTAATGGGTTTCACATTTAGCTCAAATTGTTTTCAAATCTTTTTTTTGGCTGCTATCTTTGAAAAGATCTGGAAGGTCGGGTGAGTGGAGGCCGGCGGGAACGTGAAGGTTTACCGCCACAGAATCATCCTTCAGAAAGCCGAGACTGAATGTCCTTGCTGCGAATGACCCAGACGCTCCTGTGGCCCGATTGCAAAAACACATCCCCGTAATATAAAGTGACCGTGACATTGGACCGGCATGACCATAACATGTGTCCTCCTGCACATTAAAGCACGGAGCCAAGGACACGAGACATCCGTGTGTGGCTTTGCACCTCATGCCTTTATGTATTTGTAGCCTATGCAAGAAAACGTAAGTCATTACCAGTGGGTTCTTGCAGCCTGTGTGCGTGTGTGTGTGTGTGTGTGCGTGTGTGTGATCGAGTGTGAGCCGACAGACGTGACTGAGGGGAATACTAAGCAGGGCGTCATGCCGCATCGTGACTGAGAAGATAAGGGCAAAGAGACGTACACGGAGAGACAGACAGAGCGACAGACGAAGGGACGAACAGGATGAAAAGAAACACGGCAAGAGAGCAAATGAGAGGGTCGAGGAAGGAAGGGAATATTGATTGAGAGAGAAAGCTGACAGCTTGTAAATATAAAGCAGAATCTTTATGGGGCCACAAACGGACACGTAACTTGGCTTCCTTCTCTCTGGCGGTCCTTGTTGGTCATTTTGTCCCAGAAAAAAAAGCCTTATTTTTCTACCGACCTTCTGTGAAACACGCCAGCACAGTACAATACAGAACCATAGGAGTACTCAAGGTTGTTGTCATGCAGCTCTGTGCCTGAAAATGTCAATGACACAATAAGTTTCACATTCCTTAAGTGGCCTCTACTCACGCAGATGTTTTAGGCTTTACTCGTCGAGGGTTTGAGAATTCCTGTCTGGGATTTTTCTGCCTTACACCAACACGATGCAGGTAATTGGATAAAACCTTTATGACTTAGAAGCTAGTTAAAGTCTGCCTCCAGATTGTTTTAAAGCAGCCTATGTAAATAATACTTAATATTGTGTTTAACATGGGTCTACCACTGCTTTACTATAGATTGCTTTAAATATGTGACTGGTGTACGTTTGTGTCATGTCCCGTCAGAAGAAAACACTTCCCTGGTGACAGACTTTGCACAGTCAGTATAGTCAGATATTTTAGGGGACGGGACGTAAGTTAAACACAGGATCTTTAGTCAAACAGATGGATCATTACAATAAGGCAGAATGAGAACCGTGACTCTACGAACTAATATTACATCCATCCAGCCATTTCTCTGCTGATTATCTCGTCTTTAGCATCCCAGACGTCCTTCTCTCCGGCCGCTTCCTCTCGCTCTTTCCGAAGGACTCCGAGGTATCGCCAGGCCAGATGGGATATGTAATCACTCCAGCGTGTTCAAGGGGCTGCCCCCCCCCAGGAGTTTTTGGTCCCACTTGAACATGCACAAGAATACCTGCAAGATGGGGTCATTGTACAAAAGAGAGCAAATCATATTTCTGGTCATGGATTGGAAAATCATTTCAGTGTCTGTAGTGAAAGATGTCCCGCCGGATCAATTACTTCCCGAGCTCTGCGAAGATTTAGCCGTTCTTTAACCATCACATTAAATCTTTGCGAGACCTGCAGACAATTTTGTGCTCTCAGTCAATAAAATAATAAATAAGTGTGGTTTCATTTGTGCGTCGGAGAACGAGCTGGAGTAATACAGAACACTGGAGATGTTTCACAATGCTTCAGTCATTTTCTCAAATCAATACACAGTTAAATCTCTTGAAATACTTCCCAACTCTGAATAGAAAAAAGACATTTGAAGACACACACACACACACTCACTCCCTGAGTTGTACATGTGTACGTTTGATAAGGGAAATCAAATAGCAAGTTTGCAAACATGCAGGAGGAAGCGACAATCACAATCAGGGCTGTCCTCTACGCTTTAATATTTCCATCAAACAAACAGCAGCATAATGACCGACTGCCTTGTGTTCTCTCACAATGTTTAATTTAGATGCAAATTGTCAGGGGGGTGGAGGAAATACACGCCTCGAGGTATCACTTAAATATCACAGAGACGACTGGAACAACAATAAAAAAGTGAGGGAAAGCAAAAAAGATGGAGGGCCGAACAGGAGAGACATGTTTGATGGATGGTTTTTCTTTAACCTGACTTCGAGTCAAGTTTAAGTAAGAAGAATGAATGAGGTGCGTGTCTCCGGGCAGAAAAAAGAGGGAGTGATGGAGAAAGAAATGACAGAGAATAGATGAGGAGGGGAGGAAACTGAGAGGAGGAGAAAGGACTGAGACAGAGATGGAAATAAAGGAAGGAAAGAAAAATGAATGTGATGTCGAGAGAAAATACAGCGACAGAACAATCATGCAAATAGAATAAATAGATGAACAGATTTATGTTAAAATATTTAGATATCAAAAGAAAAAGATCAAATAACGGAGAAGAGAAAGGCAATATGTTTTATTTTCACTTAGACTAATGCTTCAGTGTAACAGCTGTAACCACGTGAGAGGAGACAAAGCACTTTTCTCCTCTCGTCATTTATCTCCTCGTCATACCAATCTGCCGCTGAGCTGCTTCCCTTTTGTTTTTGTTGACTGACTTAAGCGCTGCTGCACAGCGGCGTTCAGCAGGGAGGAAACTGCCTGAAAAAAACCCAGAGAATAATATGCAAAACAGAATTATTCATAGAAGACAATAATTATCTCACTCTGGGAGAAGAACAAGAGAAAAAAAACCACCTATTTTAGCAACATATTGAATGTATCTTCATTAATCAGAAATATTTGAATTACACATTATGTGAAGTTCTTTCTCTCTGCGCTGAAACTTTCTTTTGCCTTTTGTAAATGTTGATTTTGTCAACACAATTTATTAAACAAATCCAGTGATTCTGCAGCATCTCGACCACAATGAGACTTTCCTGATTTGTGTGATTTCGCCTGATTTTCGTCGCTTGTTGAGGCTTTAATTGTCGCACGATGGAATTTATTCATTTACAGAAAAGGCGCTCAGACAGGTGCTCCCAAGGACACAGTGTTCAACGCCTGTGAAGTGCACAACACAGATGTGTTTGTTCTCAGAGAGGGATGTTGCTTCAAGAACTAATAGAAAGAAAATCACTAATCTAATACATATAGAGTGTGAGAGTAATGTTAGTAAACTCAGCGTGAGGTCGTGAGACCTACACAGTGGAGTACATGCAGGTCGCAGGTCACATGACTCACAGGTCACATGACTCGCAGGTCACATGACATGCAGGTCTTTGGTGTTGAGGCATTCAAACAACCAATTATTTTTATTCCTTGGAGCTATCAACACAAAAGACCATTATTTTTAAATTGCGCGGAAAAAGCGATAACTTATATAATCATTATTATCAGTGTTGGACAAAATGATATAGAAATACGTTAACATTTTTCAGTTTATGAGTTGATGAGGCGGATCATCTGTATAATCATTACTGAGTCATCTAACTCCTCCAAACTCTGTGCAGTAAAATGCTTCTTGTATTGTTTTTTTTTCTGTGCCTCACCTTCCCGAGTGAAGTGCAACTCGCATCCAGATCTGCGTCTCTGGGTGATGTCAGGCAGCAACACAATTACCTGTCTGGGTTTGTGAGGCTTCACCTTCCCGCTCCGCCCGTCTCTCTGGCGTCACAAACAAACAACGTCTCATTTTCCCAGCACAAATTGATTATTTGTTTCACGGCAGAGAATGGAAATATGACCAATTAATTCTGCTCTTCTGGTGGACGGTCAGCGATGGTCCCAAAAACAAATAGAAAACAATGACTTGACATTCTCATTCTCTCAATGCATCTGCAACAGCAGCCTCGTTGTGTTGATGATTATTCTCTACGAAATCACGACTGTATTATGTAGAGACATATTGTGATTTGGCCGTTGTTTTTAGTCAAATGTTTAAATATTTTTTGGAAACTTACCTGGTATGCAGCAGAATAGTTTTCAATAAAGTTGTAAGTCCAACATAATGCAATCCAGTGGCACAGCACTGCAACACATATCCATCTTTGGTTGATTTGAGTTTGTTGTAGAAACATTTTTCAGATAAAGAAACATGATAACTGCCAGCTTTCTATGCATTAAAACTGGCCTTATGTCGTATAACTTCTTGTACCTTTTTAGTAACATAAAATAAAAATACCAAATATTTATAAACAAATAAAAAATTATGGGAAACATTATTTTAATAAGGAAAATGATGAGTTGTTGTGTACGGCATCAGCAAAACACTGCATTGCGTGTGTGTGTGTGTGTGTCTGTGTGTGTCTGTGTGTGTGTGTGTGTCTGTGTCTGTGTGTGTCTGTGTGTGTGTGTGTGTGTGTGTGTGTGTCTGTGTGTGTGTGTGTGTGTGTGTGTGTATATCTGTGTGTGTCTGTCACACACAATTTATTTTTATATGTCTTCCTGTACAATGACTCAGAAAATACAATATTATTTCCGGATTGATAAATGATGTATTGGTCGATTTGTAACTGCAACTAAACGTATGTGAATCTTAGAAATATCCCACTGCTGCGAGTCACATGCAGCATCTAGGATTTGATACTCATCAGCGACTGTAAGGTTTAAGTGCTGACTCTCAGCTTGAAGAGTCCTTGGACTCTGAGTGGGACCATTATTTTAAAAGCAACCAAGACATCTATATATATATACATCTATATATATATATATATATATATATATATATATATATATATATATATATATATATATATATATATATATAAATATTGTTCTGTCTGATACATTTTCATCCATTTCGTTGGGGGACCTATGAAGCACTTCAGTCCTCCACTGACTGTTACTACACAGTTAAAATAATAACCTTTCTTTTCTACCAACGCAGGCGAGACGAACAGCTGACGAGCTGTTAGACTGCCATCATTCATCTTTGACATAACCTACTGTGTTTACTTAGCAAAGGCCAGTATTGGCTTACCCTCTCCCAAACCTTTTCTGGGCAATTCTGTCCAGTCCAGTGTGTTCCAGCTGCTGTCAGTCACCTTCATTTCAGCCTCAACTTCTCCATAATATTGACCAACCTCTGTTCTTTTTTCTTCCCATCTCATGCCTTTTTTCTGTTTTGCAGCAAACACATTTCCATATTTGTGTATGCGGAGTATAGTTGTATAGACTGAACAAGGTGAAGGATTGTACAATAACAAATGTGTTTGTAACAGATGAGCCAGAAAGTCCAACACTGTTCTGAAGAGAAAACTGGAGGCCAACAATCCGTATGGAGCCAGAGAGCTCTGATCACTGTCATATACATTTCAGAGCAGATTATGAACAATCACCATAAATGGTTTGGGACTGTACATATATACCGTATTGTGGGCGTGCGTAGTAACGAGGAGACGATAGACAAGTTGTCAAGTCGAACGTTTACTTCCCATCATGAACAGCGATACAGCGGCAGTAGTCAAGCCTCCAACCACAACAGTCACGACAGGTAAAACAATAATAACACCTCCATTTCTCACTTCCGTTAACTCTTAACCTTTTCCAGCAAGCTCCTGGGTTACCTGTCTTAAAGGAGACGTATCTCCTCTCATAGTGTTCAGTGAATGTCGTTCCCAGTGGGTCACTACAGTATCATTATTATTATTATTATTATTATTATTATTATTATTATTAAATAGAATATAGAATCTATAGAATAAATATATATAATATAATATATATTATTTATAATATATATTATGTACATATACATATATAATATATACATCTATATATATTATATATAATATATATATCAATGTATTCTATATATACTGTATATATATACAGTATATATATACAGTATATATATATATATATATATACAGTATATATATATATATATATATATATATATATATATATATATATATATATATATATATACACACAGTATATATATATACAGTATATATATATATATATATATATATATATATATATATATATATATATATATATATATATATATATATATATATATATATTTAAGCAATAGCTCCCGACAGGCCGTGGTATATGCTCATTATATCACAGTATCACAGGGGCGTGGTTCGGCCCTTAACTGTGATATAATGACCATATATCATGGTCTGAAGTGAGCTATTGCTTTTATAAAACGGTTACCAAGTGTGGCAATATGAAAGAAAAATACACACTCCAATTTAAATAGTTTTTATTATTAAATAATGATGTTCAAATAAAATAGTCCCTCCATTGCCTTCTGCACAAAACATAGTGCTAACAGCTAGCGCGCTAACAGCTAGCGCTCTAACAGCTAGCGCGGTGTTCTGTTCATTTCGTAGCTCTGCATGTTGTCTTTTAGGGTCTTTCTTCTCTGGAGATAGGCACTGATCAATCCACTCCTCCAGAGTAGAGAACATTGTACGGTCCCTTGTATTGGCGCATGCGCGGCCGGAACCCGGAACCAGATTGAACTGTAAACACGTCTGTGTTTCAGCCTGTATAGTACGTATTTCATTATTGTCATTTCACGCTGATATTATTTATAATAAAAGCAACCGAACAAATGGAACACTGTTCTTATTTACATAGTAAAGCTTTGTAAGTTTGTTTCTTAACGGACGTAATTTAACAGCTGTAATGGTTGTAGTTTTTTCTCAGAGGCGGAGGGATACTGACTTGTGTCAATTCTACCCGTGATATACGCACATTATACCACGGGTAAGAACCAATCAGATCACATGTCCGTTTTATAAAATATATATATATATACTATATATATATAATATATATATACTGTATATACATATGAGAATGTCTGCTAAAAGTTTCATGAAAGTCCTCCCAAATATGTTGAGTTATTTTCATCTGGACCAAAGTGAGGGGACCGGCTGACATTCCTGCCCCTGGAGCCGAACCACCAGCGTGGCTAAAAGTGTGATTTAAAACCTCCACAGCAGCAGAGAGTCCCATTTATTCTGGCTGTTCCACAGACCTCACTGTCACCAGTTTTTAATTGGCACTTCTGCAGCAGTCCCAGTAGGAATTGTTGGTAGTGTTCTCGGGATTATCTGGAAAAGACACATTGCTGCTGAAGTTTGTAAATCCCATTTTTCCTTTTTATGCTGTCAGCATCACAAACAACTAAATTACATTAATCTCCAAAGTATTGGAGTTGAACCAGAAAAGTCTGGGAGACTGATGTTTCAAAAGCAGGTACCATTAGGGATCATAAAAAAACATATTGTATAGTTTGTTATCTGTTTAACCTAATGCCTCAAGTCCTCAGAGGAATTGCTGTTAGCATTTGCTCACTTTGTAATAACAGCAAACGTCCCTGTTAGATACAGAATGTTCTGTTCTCTTCAGGAGTACGTTTCCTCCTCTAAACCTGGGCACATATTCTCAACAGGGGACCCAAATATCGACTCGGAATTCTTCGCTGTGATAATCGCGTCTCTTCTTCGTGTCCTTTCAATTCAAAAGCACGTGGCTATATAAGATTTATTTTATCCCTCTTTCCATCAATGTGTCTCCATTCAGTGAAACACGGGCTACAGGCTGTTTCCGTTTAAATGCGAGAGCTGCAGATTTACAGCCTTCCATTAAAAAAACAACAGCTTTGGATCAATGTGACAAAGTAGAGGATGTTTTGTGCAGCTATGAAGCGACTCCATCAACTTCAAGAGTTACGGGGCAGAAACACAACACTCAGGCTGCGTGGTCGATGTTGATGCACACGAACAAGATTCTATTCTTTTCATTTAGGGAAGAGGTTGATAGGATGTGAACCGTAATCTCATCCTATCACTACTCTCAACATGGGTTTCTTTTAACCCTGATCTTCCCCTAACAATAACCAAGAAGCTATAAGGACAAGTTAAAAAAATCCACACCTGGTACGAGATGAATGTTACTGGAATGAGATGATGGGGCAAAATAAATAAATATAGTACATATTATTTTTGTTTTTACAGCTTCCCTAATTCCACCCACACTCTCCACAGGGAGTGTTGTGTAGTTGTGTAACTCTGCCTGCTAACTGAGAGGTACTGAGAGCACTGTAATGAGTGTGTTCACATTTTTGGCAATTACTTCAAATCAACAAAGTGGCAGCAAATGAGAAATATGTGAAGTTATGTCTTGTTGATGTGGTGGAGCAACAGGCAGGTAGCATTACTGCGGATAGGTTTAAGTATTCCTTCTGTATTCCCGAGGCAAAACAAAGGTTAAGAAACTAGTTCATCTCCGTCCATTTATCTTCCAGCAGACAGCCTACATGCTACACTGCTGGCCTGGATGCACTAACAAGTTGATTAATGGCTGCGGTGTGTGGTCCAAATCTCTCTCTCACAGTCGGCTCAATGTGACGGAAAGTTACCTAACAGGGGCCAATGAGGTGGTGCTGCCGAGTGCGAGGGCGGAGTCTCGTTCACCTCCAACACAAATGTGCAGGAATGTTTCTTTCTGTAGAATTAGATTAGAGAACTTGCTCAAGGGCATGTGGCAGGAGCGGACGCAGTGTGTGCTACATTATGAGCAGTCAACCTTCTGATTATGAAAGCCTAACTCGTGCTAAAACTTTTTCCTATGAAGTGCCATTTCAATTTTTTCAAAATCCTTCAAGGGCCATACTAACTATTGAATCCATAACCTCTTCTAAAAGACACAGCCCATTCCTTTCACCTTTCTTTCATGCTGTGCAAAAACAGCAACTTCTTCATCCATGCTTTCTGTTTTATCTTCCCATGTTTGTATGTTCCGCTCTGCAGAGAGCTGCTTGTTGGGCCAAACTCCGCCGAAGAGCGTTAACTTTATCCAAACGCACTCGTCCTCTCAGCTCGTGCAGTTTGGCATGTTTCGCGCTGTAATGACGATCGAGAGCCTTTTTCATCACCGCAAGCGCGTCCGCACAAACTAGGCACACTGGCCTTTTACTTCCACAAAGAAATAATCGTTCGTCCATTTCTCCTGGAAAGTGCGACATTCCGCATCCACCTTTCTCAGTTTTACACTCGCCACGCTGCGTTCACTGATGTCGATGACGGTCCCGTTTAACATTAACGTTTCTTTGACATGACGTGACCACGTGATGACACGTTCCGCTCGTGTTGTGTTTATGGACCCTGACCTTGGCCAGGGAAAATGGTCAAATGGTCTTGCGTGCCTTACACAGGCCGGAGGTTCCCCACCCCTGTGCTAAAGCATCGCAGCATCCTCCATTTACAGCATTTTCTTTATCTGTGCACACAAACAACTCATTTTTTTGTCACTTTTTAAAGATTGAATCCATGTCTGAAGGAAAGATGGTGGTTCCAGGGTTGTGCTGACGATGATAAGTGTTCCGTCTATAATAGCGCTGAAGGTGAAGTCCACATTTTTATATTCTGCCTGCAAAGTCCTGATTTCTAAGGTTTTTTTTGTCCTCAAGAAATTGAGATATGGACAGCGATTCAAAGGTTCAGGCTCCATCCGTCCACTTTCTGCAAATTATTTTAATCAAATCGGTGGTGGGAGAAGGCAAAGCATCCCAGAGACTTAATGTAATGTAATCTCCCTCACCGCTCCTTCCAGCTCCATCCTCCTCTGGTCTCCTTCCAATCAGACATGCCTTGAATACCTCCACAGGGAGGCATCCAGGAAACATTCTGGCCTCTTGTTGTTTTTTGCATGCAAACCTCCTTATTGCGCACTTGAAGTAGCAGGTAGTTGCAGCCAGTTCTATCATCAGCAAAATGCAATCTTAAAGTTTCCATTCCTCGGCTGCAGCTTGTGATTAAGTCCGTAAAAACTAGAATTGGCAGCAAGGTGCAGCCTTGACTGAGAATACATTTCACTTACACCAGCGTATGTGGTTGTAAAGAATTGGCTGAGAAATACTCTTTTTACACAAAAAGCCGCCCAATGTTTGCTATTTTTAACCAACTAACCACCTAAGCTATCACTACCAAACATTATATTCTGGTCAATGAAATGCTTTAAATCTTTGCATCAAGGTTCTCCTAAAGACAAGTAATGCAACACATGTGTGAATACCTTATAGATTCTTGTCTACAAGGTACAAAACATATTTGGTATTTTAACAAACCAGAAGCTAGAGTTTCTAAATGAAGCATGGATGGAGAAAAAGGGGCAATACAAATCATCCCCCTGCATTTATATTTGATTTGAATGTTAATATATTGTTTCTTACTTGTTTTCTATGTTTTCTCACTTTCCTGAGTTAAATCATGTGTAGAATGTGTGTTTTCTGAACGTGAAGAAGGATCGGTTGTTTAAATGGAGAATTCATTAACTTTTAGAGTGTGACTTACACAGACAGTAATGTGAACAGCTGCTGCTGCTGCACTTACACGGCAGCTCCATAAAATGGGAAAAATATCTGGTGAATTTGTATCATTTGTGCACATGGGAGTTGCATAACAGATGGGAACGTACATGGCATGAGGAGACGCTGCAATACAGCAGGGTGCTTGTACTTCAAAATAAGAGCAGAGAGGGAGGTCATGAGGTATGTGAAGTGAAACCTTCTTCCCAGATTGCACAGGTAGGGAAGAACACCCAGTGAGTTACTTTTCCCGCAAGTTTAACACGCATCAACTGAAGTACTCCACAATTGAAAAAGAAGCCTTGGCCCTGTTGTTGGCATTACAGCATTTCAAAGTTTATCTCGGTTCAAGAGTTGATCCTGTCCAAGTTTTCACTGACCATAATCCCCTCGTGTTTTTGTCCAGGATGTACAACAGCAAGCAACGTCTCATGCGTTGGGCACTGATTGTACAGAACTTCAATCTCAAAATAATTCATAAAAAGGGGTCTGACAACATTCACGTGCTTGGTAGATGTTAAGTGGCAGTTCCCAAGAGGTTTGGAATGGGGAGGGGGTGTTACGTGCCAGGCAGGTTGTGTGTTGGTCTTGCTGTGTTTTTTCTCTCCTCCCCCTCTTCTCTCACCTGTCAGCTAATTAGGTGGTGATTTCCTGATTGGCTGGCCTATCAGGAGGAAGGGCCCTCAATAAAGGAGGACCAGGAAGAGCTGGCCTGCTCTCTCTTCAGCCTGAGTCATGGTCTACTGCTGACGTCCTTGACCAAGCAAATGATATACAATGCTATGTGTGCGGTAACATGTGAGTGGTGTGATGGCGAGATGAAGCTTCATGAAGCATTGAAGCTTTCCATCCAATTGGTTCGCTCATGGATTTTGTTTGTGTTTTGTTTGCACGGACAGTAGTAGCCAGGCCTCGTTTTATTTATTTTGTTTGGCTCAACCATTTGGTCCCTTCCTCACCCTTACTTTTGAGAGAGTTCATTGGAACCAGTTAATTTTTGCAATAAACAATTATACACGTTCACTCCTACTCTGACTCGCTCAATCATTGGTTGTTGTGTTATTGTCCCCCTCTTCCCCAAGCTGCATTTTCCATAAACACCACACAGACGTTTATGGGCTTGATTAATGAACAGATGAATTAATTATCTTTATTTACATTATGCTTTTTACAGAGGAGCCATCTCTTCAGATGCATTGCAAACACATTACAACAGGCAATGTAACAAGAATGAGTCACTGCCTCATTTTTCACTTTAAAATGTTTTGTACCGTTGACCAATTATGCAAACTAATGTCAGAAGCCCCACATCATATTTTAAAAGTAAATTATGATTTAATTAAACTTCCTGCAGTAATATTATCAAGCATATGTTTTTTTCACATCATACATTTTATCCATGATTTACATTTTTGGTTATCGTGTCATTTATTAATTTTCTCAAATTATACCTGCTTACTGCCCATGAGTATATCAACAGAGAAGAGGTCCATAAATAAAAGAAAGAATAAATAAGCTCTAATGATTCATTACAAAGGTTCTTTTCAGTCCTACTGTTTGCTTTTAAGACTGCTGTGGTAGATGAAGCTTCTGAAGGTGCAGGCGAGGAAGATATTCCTCTGAAGCCAAGAAACTCTCCTCTGGCAACCTGTTTGCCAAATTTACAGAAGTTGGTCATGTGAGCGTGATGATCTAGCAAGTTTTCAAGTGAAGATCAACACTCTACTATATCAACATCAACATGCTAGATTTCCATGGAATCTGGCACTGATATTCATCATGCCCAGATGATAACTCTTCTAGCGTCACCATCAGGGCAAAATGTCATATTTACACACAAAATATCTGATAACCTGGCAGATTTACAAATGGAATCTGAGTATAATCATGCTTCCCAGATGATAAACCCTTTTGTTTCTCAGGACCTTTCCTTTACCTTAAATGCAGTTGCTTCTCACACTTGCTCTTTAAGACCCGAGTCCTTCTGGCTTTCTCTCCTCACAGTCTGTCAACTGGTGTTGGCCTTTGATCTCAGCTGTAAATAAGTGGCTGAATGATTGTAAGGCTTCAGTGAAACCAGCAATGTTCTCAAATCCTGGGGAATAAAGTAAGTAGGATTAATAGCTAGTAAGAAGCCAGAGTGGGGACATAATCACACATGAGAAGAGAACAATGGTGCGATGTAAAGAATGGAAAATAAGATCCAACAGAGGAAGAGACAGTTTCTCCATCTAAAGGGTTTCTTCAGATTCTGATGTAGAATCACAATCATCTGAAAAAAGGCATCAATTCATCATTTTTGAAAGGCTCGTGCAGATGTAGAACAAGATGGTAATCAAATCAAATTAGGTCTTTCTCAATAAATTCAATGCCTGGCTTCCCAGTGAAAAATTAATTGTAATAATTATAATTGACGACGGAGCTCCGCTCATACATTAACAAGGGAAATGAGTCGTGTTGAACTGAAAGTCATTTTATTAATATAATTATGCACAGAAGTATTAGAAACATCTTAACCTGACGGATATACTAACAATCACATACATGCAAGCACACATTCCTGATGCATTGTTTTGCACACTGAACGCTGTATTTTCACTGTTTACCTGGTAATTGTTGCGACAAATATAAAACAGTTGCCGCCATTATAACTTCCCAGGGCTGTAAAACGCACGGCTGTTTTAGGTCTGAATCCCCCTAACTGAGCTTGCGTCTCTATCTCCATGGAAACTTAGCAAACTCAATTTTCCGATGAAGACCATGTGATATGGTTGAAGCAAGGAAGTGGACCTTGATCAGTTGCAATTGTTTTGTCAAGCTACTATTTGTGAGGTGGAAGAATGAACTTCAATGCTTCTTTAATATTGTTTACGTTTGTGGTTAAAGATAAATAACACAACTCTACTGAGTATTAAAATTCAAAATGTTTTGTACGCATCTCGGTCTTAAACAAAGCTGCATTCAGAGACCTTCTGCATTCTGACAACTTCAGAGGTATGAAGGAGGGAATGACGTTAGCTTGCGCAAAACTTAGATCGACAGAAATTAAAAAAAAGAAAGAATAAAAGACAGAACTGGAAAAAGAATGCAGAAAAAAGTACCATTAACATGAGGTTCTGGCAATTTACGGTCCAGCCACGTGTGCCTGTGAGTCCCTGTGTGTGTGTGTGTGTGTGTGTGTGCGTGTGCGTGTGTGTGTGTGTGCCCTAATGCCAAGCTAACTGGTACCGCGGTTACCGCCGCGGTCACAGAATTGTAAAGCCCACCCTCTGGTTCCTACTCAAGTAAACTCTGTCAGCTCTGTTGCCGCTGTTTGCACTGTTCTCGCTAGCACTGTTATTAATGTATGTGTGGTTTCACTCTAAACAACACAAATGTAAAACCTTGCGATCATACAAGCTGTTTCTCGAGGTTTCGCCTCGATTTAAACATGCACATTTCCAACATCGACAATCGGCGGAGAACACGTATGTCCAATTTGTTATGATTTTAAAGTATTCAGTCAAACAATGATTATTTACTATTCATTTTAAGTTTAATCCACGTGTGTTTCTCCAGTGTCTGTGAGGTGTCTGACTCCAGCTCTGCCGAACAGTATCAGGCAAAACACAGCTGTCATGATAGCATATGATCTCAACACAGTATTGAGAGCTGTGGGGAAGTCCGGATGTGATGTCACTGACTGTCCCGGCCCCAAATGAGCGTAGACCAGCAGACGTATCTCAGCGGCTCGGTGACCCTGCAGCCAGCAGTAGTAGACACCTAATTAACAAAAATGCCATTTTAGTCAAATTAAACAACCAGGTTGAAACGTTTAAAAAATGGAGACAGAAAATTGATCGCTGGCAGGTACAGACTTTAACATCAATACATGTACGTATGTATCACACAAACTATCTTATGCTGATCTGATTGGCATAATGTCAAATATAGATTGATAAACAAAAGGTTTTCACAAGACTTCTCCTGGCCTATAGACATCGCCGTTGATTCATTACAGTAAACAGTCGATACCTGAGTCCTGAGTTTTTGCAGGTTTGAACACCAAGTGGTGTCCGGTGTCTATCAGCAGCCTGGGGCGTGTGGTGCTGAGGTTACGACCTGCCGAGTGTTCAGATCGGTAGATGGGTTCAGATCCTTGGTCCCAGGCCACGGCCATGTTAGGTCGCGCCGCGGGACAGCCAAGGGTCAGGACACGGTCCGCAGGGTGGTTCAGGTAGAACACTGGCAGGGAGGCAGAGCTGTAACACACAAACAGAGATTCATGACATTCACAATGTTTTACTGCTACTTCAGTTTGGGTGGTAGATTTAGCAAGAATCACATTCTGGACCTGCTAGCATGATATCAACTTTGACAATCTTTCACTCCAATTTCTTGCCAGATTCATGGTCCCCAGAAGAATATGTTGGTGCCCTATTGACCTTGTATCAGGTCACGTCCATGACAAGTTAAATGAAAATAGATGGCTGAATTCACGCTACTCAGAGGATGAATCCTAATTTTTTTTGGTGAGCCCCAAAACCTTTCTCTAGCGCTTTCATCGGGACAAAAAATTGAAATATCTAAATCTAATGTAGATATTTGTATGACCTTTACCATGTACATCATTGCTCTCCAATGGATGAACCCTTTCAATATCAGATACTGTATGAAATGTCCTCCTGCGCCACCTTTAGATCCAAAATCTAATTTATTGGTAATTTCCTGACATCAAGCTTTGCAATTTGCTTCTCATTCACAACAATGGCAGCCATCTAACCATTGGGATAGATCACTTCCCTTTCACATCCTGTCTTTCATGTGAATATCCAAATACTTATCTATGTGCTTACTTGTAGCCAAGAAATGCCATCAGAGCGTGGATTGTGGTGGAAGTCGGAGATTGAGTTTGACAAGTGACTTGACAGCTTTTGACCTCTAGCTTGGCTCCAACTCCGCGCTGCTTTAGTTGTCCGAACACCGTGGGCACCGCCCCCGAGCCGCATGAAGTGACCGTCTGATTGACCCTTCTGTAGCGTATATGCAGGTAGTGGGAGTGGATGTAGCAGAGTCCCACACGAACCTGCTCTCCAGGTCTTCCACAGCGATCGCAGACTGTCCACTGCCGGAAGCTGGTAAAGACCCGGTACAGCAGTCCTTTTCCTTCTTTCCCTGTCTTGCTCATAGTTTCCAGAATGAGCCTAAGAGCATCACATTTTAATTGGAGTCAGCCAAGTGGTTCTTCATGGATTTTTCATTCTTCATAATAAACATAGGATGCACATATGGAGATATAATGTATGTCATGTTCATCACAAAGTTGATAGGATCTCTCTTATCTCTGTCTTTCACCCACCTGCATGTGAGGGGTAACATGTGATCCATTTAGCGTAAACAGAATCAAATATAATATATATTAAAAGCCTCAAGTGATGGTGGGATGTCTCACACAGAAATCGACTTTAAGTGTCGATACATACTGGACAGCAGCGAGTTCTACTTTCATCGTCAGTGTCGGCTTTCTAATAAAGGCCCAGTCTTTGGTCTCGTTCTCGTTACCTCGGAGTAAAGCTGAGCGTGCGTGCCTCCTGGATGTCCAGGTCGTAACCGTAGAAGAAGTCTTTGTGGACAGAGCCGCAGATGTATATGCCGGAATCGTCGGGCCCCGCTCTGAAGATCAGCAGGCTGAAGAGACGGATAGAGAATCGACTCCGCAGATCTCCGCTATGAGGAACACTACTGGGGTCCAGCAGCCTGTTGCCATGGTGATCAGTCAGGACTCTGGTCTCCTTGGAGCCGCCCAGATGTTTCCTAAAGAACCACACGACTGATTTGATCTGAAATACACAGGGATCTAAATAACTATATATACATCTGCTGATGGTCAACAATGTTTTTCAATTGAGACTTAGCAGATGAATTTAGCAGATGTTAAAATGTAAGTCTCTCTCTTTTCTCCTCTGTTTTACCACGCTCCATTTAGCTGCTCGATTTCCTCTTCCACATATTTGTCTTTGTTCTACAAATCCTACTTATCAGCAAAGCTGACGAGAGGCTGAGGATTGCAGCAGCAGAGCAGCTCGATAACAACTGCAGCCATTTAGACAGCTGGTTTTGTACAAATAAAGAAGGATGTGTTATCTTGCAATGTTATGTTTCGCTAATTATATCACACACAAACATGTTTCGGATTGATGAAGGACTATGTCCTCTAAAACCTCTACATGTAACTGACATTCAGAGAATATATTTCAATATATAAGCTGTTGAACACATCATTTGAACCTGAAATTCACCCGGCCAATTCTTTCCAGGATCCTTTTCCAGGACACTTCTCATTCTACATGGTGGTTATACTATAACTATATTGTGTTTCAAGTGACATTTTGGCAATGGTGCTCATAAAAGGAATATAGCAGATCTTAAAGCTAGTTAGCCCTGAATTAAAACTTGTCAACTTCTCCTTCATATGTAATGTAAAGAGATCTGCCTGCTGTGGTTGGTTGTTCCTCAATACATAACATGCTTTGCACACTGCTGCGTTCCAAAAGTTGAACTACTTTTAACTCATGGTGAAAAAGCGGAGCCTGTGAACGCTTGCGATTAGTGATGGCAAAAAACAGCATGTGTACGGACCCTAGAGGTCCCATAATGTAAAACGTGAGATTGTCATGTATTTGTTTTATTATAAAACATTGTTTTAGTGCTATATAAACAAGTATCTTAACGCTCAATCGAGGATTACACACAGCCTGTATTCAGAATATGTGTCAGGATTTCTGTAAAGTTGTGATGTAAACATTCTAAATGTGTTGCAGTGTTTGTGAATGACATCACCTGACAGGAAGTAAACATGGACCCAAGCAGTTGCCTAGTAACGCAATTTTGTTAAAACGCGCTTAAACGGAGCATTTCAGATACAGGTGTATTCAGACACACAGTATTAAAGCATGTAAACATGGTCGAGTAGAAACAAAATACAAGTACGAACGTGGACAATCGCATAACATGTGACCTGTAAGATAAAAACAAGATTTATTTAAAGGAAACTAAATGTCATACCTAGATTACATACAACATATATCTGTCAGACTTTCTTCCTCAGTCTGATTGATTGATTTTCAGAGCTTTATTGTGATGGATTCATAAATGTAGTTCCAAAACAACAAACTTCCTGGTTGGTTAGGGTTAGGGTTAGGGTTAGCTGTTACCTGTTGGGGTTTGCAGTGGCAGGGAAGCTCCACAGTGACTCCAGCCAGGTAGGCAGCGTTGGTGAAGGTCAGGAAGGCGGGACAGGCTCTTCTAGCAAACACATCCTGCTTATCTTCAGGAGCCTCATAGCTCCTCAGCTCAGGACACAGGGTGAGGAAGAGGAGGAGGAGGAGGATGGGAGAGGGGGATGGTGGAGGCATTAGGCTTCTCAGAGAAAACAATAATGTGCTTACAAGCTACAAAGGTCACAACATAAATAAAATAATTCTGCACAAACACAGAGAAACCTCCAGTGTGTTTGTTCTGTCTCGTTTCAGATAAGTCAAACAAAGTTATTTTTTAAAACACAACAGCTTTGATGGAATCTGATGACAGAACCATCCTCTGTTGTCAACGCAAACATCTGGAGTCTCAGCCTTATTATACTTTCTGACAAACTCTAGTGTGTTTGGGTCACAAAGATTCACATTACCTTTATGTCCTGTGTTGGCTGCATTAAGAAGCAAACATCCTTGTATCTACTTTGTCCCGAGGACATTCTGAATAAATGATCCTCTCAATAAAGTTAAACAACTTCATCCTCCTCAAACATGTCCAGCATTTCATAGCATGCTGCTGTTTTATAATTGTTTGATGTAATAGACATACAGTTCCCCAGATGGGCTCAAGCTGCCTTCACATGATAGGAAATGTTCCCTGTGCTCTCACCGCAAGGTAGCTTTTGTTTCTATGGTTACATCCCCCGATTGTGGCACTTACAGCTCTTATCTGATTGGTTGCGCATTGAAAGGTCGAGATCAAAGTTGAAATAATTTGACAAATGAGGGCAGCACTCGGAGGCTTTTTTGAAGCGGTGCGCTAGAGGCAAGAGGCAAGAGGCACTTAATTTTGTATTATACATATCGAGAGAATTATTTTTTTATTTCATGCATTTAAATTGACCCGTTTGTTAATCTATATAGAAAAAGAAAGCTCTGTGTCTTCGACCAACAGCGCTCTCATTTTAGTGTAGAGTGCCAGATTTAATAAACGAACACACCCAATGTCAAAGAAGGATAAATGACCCACAACGCTGCAAATCTACAGTTATAAATTGTTGAACAGTCACCATTTGTCTCTGTCACATCATTCTCGTTATTGTTCCTTCTTTCAGACCTGTTGGACAGAAGTAGACCAACACTGTGTGTTAGGCTCTAGGGACGGCAAATATGCTCCGTCTGTCCACTAGTTTGTTCCAGACTGAAATATCTCTACAGCATCCAGCAGATATTTCAGTTTGCTGCATCACCATGAAAGAACAATGACATACTTTGCCTCAGGAAGAAGTCCTTCCACACCTCATAATCCACACTTATGAGTCGGTTGATGCGAGGTGAGCTTTGTTTCATCCACTTAATTCGTCCTGCACGTCTCAACAACACTGCTGCAGGAGTCAAGCTGCAGGACGATGTTGCTGTAATATGATAAAGTAGAAAAAGAGTGCAATGAAGCGGCTCTCTGCTGAGCTGCAGGTCTGTGTATCGTTGGGCCTCCAGCAGAATGAACAGAACACGCTTCTGTACAACTTCACTGCCTGGAGACACAAACAAAGTGTATGATGTAAGCTGGCAGCCTCGGCTGAAGGCATGCGCTGAAAGATGATTCCAGTGTGTGTGTGTGTGTGTGTAAATGTTGGGTACAATAGTTTCAGGATGGATTTTCTCTGTTACTGAATGTGTGAGGGCAGCAGGATGAATAACTGTGTTCAGAGCGATACACACTTCAGATGGCACCTCCCTATTTACCATTAAGAAAACGGAATTCAGTTTCAAAACAACAATAATATGTAAACTGCGTGGGACCCAGTCTTTTTTTGACAAGCACATGCTTCATTCGGTAATCGTAATTCTTTATTTTATTATTTATTTTTTCAGCGGACAAATGTCTAATTTTGAAATAAATAAAGCCATAACCCTTAAATGAGAGTCAGTGCTCCGAAGGGGACTTGTTAGAAGAATGAGTTTTAATTTGAAAAACATGTCGTACATGGCAGGTCATTTTGAAACTCCTCTACATAAATACATGAAGATACAAAAGTATAAAGATTTAAGTACAAACATGTTTAAGGACCGTAAGTTTGATATATGTAAACATGTCTTTTGTGTAACATTAAAACAAAATGTCAAGAAAATACTGATAAAAAAACAAAACGACATTTGCAAATGTCACATTTACGTAATCTCATTTCTGAAAAGCTGCTTGATCCTTAAAAACAGCTCTTATTTATTTATTACTAAATGCCAGGATGTAAACACATTTATTCAAAATGTTACATCCAGTGAAAAAAAACAACTTTGTGTTTAATACTGTTTTTTAGTGACATTGGTTTTATCCTTCTTCTGAAACAGCTTCTTACAACTACTTAGAAAAAAAAAAAAACGTCATCACTGAGGAGCGTCACAACAAGTCGATGGTGGACCCAAGTGCAGCACACAGGAAACCAAGGATAATTGGTAATGACCTTTATTAGTAGTCAGGAGCAGGTTATAGCCGAGTACACTGATCCACAGCGGGATGATAATAATCCACAAGGACCAACCAATAGGTAGCAGGCAAGGAGGTAAGTCGGGGCCGGCCGGAGGGTCGGGAAACAGGCAAGGCAGGTTGAAGGAATCCTGTCTGGGTCGGGAAACAGGAAAGGCAGACAGGTCCAAAACAGCCTTGGTCGGGAAACAGGCAAAGCAGGTAGGGTCGGCAACGAGAGATCTGTTTGGGGAAGAGCGCTTGAAAGACTTGCATGATACAGAGTACAATCTGGCACTGAGTGAGTGACTGGGAGAGGCTTAAATAAGGGCTTGATTAATTGGCAGCAGCCTGAGCCCAAGGTGAGGTGATGAGGTGGGAGTGGCTGGCTGGTGAGGTGAAAAGGAAGCGAGGTGTGGAAAAGTACCAGGCTAAGGTAGGAAGTACTGGAGCAGACTGTGACAGAGGACATTGTATTGACTGGACGTTAATTCCCTGGAAGTAACCTTCACCCTAACAGTACATCTCTATGCGATACCTTTTGCATAATAACACCAGCAACATAAGTTATTTGTGTGTATAGATCAGAAACACATACATAGGGCCACGGAAACAGTTGTTTTTATCATTTGTATTCCACACAGGAGGTGAGTCCCTGCAATGTGACTGTGTGAACAGTCCGTTGTCCCCACAATGTATTGAAGATAGGCACTCACACAGACACACATCCCTGTGTGTTCGCACTATACTGCAACAGATCCTCCAAGCTAAAAGAAAAAAACTTACATCGTTTGTAACTGGCCTGTAGAACGACATAGAAGCGTTTTCTGAGACCCCTATAAGCAGAATGACATCATTTGAAATTTTCTAAAGCCTGAAAACAGAGCCAAGGTGCAGAGGTCTTCTCTCAGGAAAATGGAAAATTTGAACAGTGAAAAACGTTAGGTTAGGGAACCCGTATCATAATGGTGTTCATAATACATCCCCTCACTTTTCAACTTATAAACTAAACTAAAAATGGGCCTCTAGAAGCTCACACACACACACACACACACACACACACACACACACACACACACACACACACACATTTCTCGGTTTTATGTGAAAGGATAAATAGGAGGTGCAGAAAATGTATTACTGCTTCTCCTCTTCTGTCCCTTTTCTTTATTCTTCTTGTCCATTAGCTTTAGCCTTAATCCAAACACCATTTACTATCGGCTCTGGGGCACCATATACAACACCGTCTGTATCTCATCGGTCCTCATCTCGTCCTTTTATTCCTCTCGTCCACTTCAGCTCAGTAGCTACATCCTGATCTCCCAACTCAGCCCGTCCCAAACATCCATTAATACAATCCTCTGGTATATTTAACAACACATCCAGTCCCTCAGTTAAGCTCCAGGAAAAACAACCTTTTCTTTATGGTTTTCATCATCTCGCTCTGCCTCCTCCTCCTCCTCCTCCTCCTCCACTTCTACTTATTGACTCCATCTAATAGCATCCATTCTGAGGCTTGATTTTTGAATACCACCTATTCCTCCAACGTTATTATCACCCCTCCTCCTCGTCTCACAAAAGGTCCATTAAATGCTTGGCACCACCCAAACATGTCACTCAGCCAAAACATGTTGTCCTCTATTATTGTAATCAAAGATGGTCTCCACATAAATCTGTCTGTCCAACACTCTGGTCCAGAGCGAGACATTTCCACAACAAATGGCAACCAATGTATATTAAATGTGTTGTGGATATTCAGAGTTCCCAGAGGATGCTTCCTAATGTTTTTGGTGATCTCTTAACTTTTCCTCTACGGCCACAATCAGACCACAAGAGCAATTTGTCTATCCAAAACAAAAACGCTCAATAACCATGAAGGGGAGAGGATCAAATGTGCAACTAATAGATATCACCATGACACGTCCTAATGTGATTACTTACATTAAGATAATAATTGTTTTGTGTGTTGACTCCACTGTTTAGGTTGAATCAAATGACATCTACTATGCGACCTTCTCCTCCTCGCACTGATTTCTCCTCCTCGCACTGATTTCTCCTCCTCGCACTGATTTCTCCTCCTCGCACTGATTTCTCCTCCTGCTCCTTGTTGGATTTCACAAATAAATGTAATGTTATTTCAGCCTCACATGATGAAACATGTTTTGAAAGATTGCTTTAATACCTTCTCTGTAACCGGAATGATTCAACCTTTTTCACCACACATCTTATAAACATGACATTATTGCAACCATTTTTTAAGTCTATCAGTTTGTATATTGATTTCGTTCCTTCACACAGCCGCACGACCGTTGGCGGTGGAAAAGTATTACATTGACAAACTGTGTAAAATATACAAATAATTCATAAAAAAAAAAACGATCATAAGATGGGTTGTATGCATTTAGTTCTTTACTCTATTTCTACTTCAATTTTCATTTTATAAATCTTTTTGGGGAGTCTTGGGGAGGGACATTAGTGGTACAGATCTCCCTGAATATCTACCCCTGCTCCCATTCACACATGAACCAATGCAGTGCACCAATGTTCCTGCACATTTCAGGTGTGGAAGGTGCCACTGGTGGGGGTTCTGTCAGTGTTATCTAGGGGAAGCAAACTTCTTTCTAAAAATCAAGTCATTTTATGTTCCTTTTTATTGAACTATTCAGAGCTCTCCTTAGTGGAAACTAGAAACAATCCTTTCACTGTTCAAAGTGGACATTTCATTCATGAAAGTTTGCTCCAACACTGTCTGTGAGTGTGCAGTCAGTTCAGCTTCGTAAGATGTTCGATTGGACTTTTTATTGATCTGATCCCTCTTGCCTTGTATTTATCATTTCAAACTCTTCTTTGAGATTCACTGAAGACAAACTCTGAGCTCAAACAGTAGCCATTAGATTAAATTCTGTAGTCTGAGAAATTGCTGCTTTAACTTTAAAGCTGTACTTTATCCGCACTAATGGAGAAGTTTGTTTGTTGAATTTAGAAATTCTGGTGTTGGATATCGAAGGGCATCTGATCCGTCTGCAAAAACACATTTTAAAGATCATCCTTCTTCCTCCAGAGAAACATGGACTCATCGATTTTTACATGCTTTTCCACAGTAATGCTATAATTTGGTATAATGTTGAAAACCTAAAACGTGTGTGAAGTAAATGTCCAAGTTCTAAAGAAAATAAAAAATGATGATACAATAATTATTATGCTAGCATTAAGTAGTCAACCAAATCAATGTTCTGCGCTCCTATAACATTATCGATTGACAGTTTTTTAAATAAGTATGAAAATCGATGCAGCAGAAGAAGAAATATCATCTTTATTACTTCACATATTCTCCTTCCTTGTGGTGTCGAGCTAACATGTCAGTCAAGTCGAGTCGATTTTATATATACAACCTAATATCACAACAACAACATAGGCTTTTATTTTGTTTCCAACCTCCCTCAGTCGACAGAATGTCAGCTGAAGACGCTCTCTTCTTCCAGCAGCGTCCTTCACATTCACACTTGTTAGACTTCGTGCACACAGCCCTTCACCGAGCTGCTCCACTCGAGCAGTTGGCAGTTGAGCTGCTTCAATCAAAGGCCGGCGAAGACGAGCCGTTGAAGGAGGAGGAGGTGTTACTCATTCATTCTCCGCACTTAACATTTCCCAGCTGGTGCTGCGGAGCCTGCTCCTCAGGGGATTTCATTTTGACTGCCCGAGGACCGGGAGGTTTTTAAGTTCAGGTTATGTGTCTGTGAAGGATTTTGACTCAGTTTTTTTTCAGTTCCACCATCAAACCAATGTTTCTCCTTGTACACAAGACAAATCTAAATTTAATGAGCACAACTGAAGGGTTTGATGAGTATGAAAGTGATGTGAGTGAAATGCTTAACCCAACCGTGCATATATGGAAGACTTCAGAGCCAAGCTGAAAATAGACACACTACCGGTCGACAGGGATAATTGGTGGCGTCAGGAGATGAAGACATGATGCTTTCTCACTTTGAACTCATTCCCTCATACTGCCTTCAATGAAAAGCCTTCTGAATTTCAAGAGGACACGGGCACGAGTGGTTATACTGGGAAGCTCCTGACTGAGTGAGCAGCAGGAAGCCAAAACAGTTCTCAGCTAAATAAAGACAGGAACTGTGTGTTTATATAGCTGCAGACCAGAGCAAGCTTTTATGGTTTGATCCACTGCAGGTGCTGCATGTTTAATGGAGGATAGATGCTTTTTTGGGGGGGAATGTCATCTGCTGGCTGCGAGGATGAAGCCTCAATATGAAGTTAATGCGAGATTCTGCGGCCGTTAGATTTGAGGAAGTGCTGAATGGTACGAGTTAATAAACAGTGGAGGAGGGAATTTGGATAATGTCTCTTTGTCTTTTCTTCCAATAAGCAGAAAAGTTTTCCTTAACTTTGGACATTTTCATAAACCCAAAGTTCTGGCCGACACACGAAGACGAAAATAGAACATATGTGTTTGTAAGTTCTCCTCCTGGAAGTCCCGCTGTCATCACATGTATCTGGTAAATTCCCCCACAAAGCACCTGCACACCTGGCTCAACTTGTATGTGTTGCATACTTTGAATTAATCAATACGCTGGATTATAACGAAAAGATCCGACTGTTTTACATTACGGGAGGAGGAGGAAGCGAGCATACTGATTCTTAATTTATTTTGAAAGAATGATCATGGCCTTCTATGTATTGCATGATAAGATCATCTCTTGCTGGTTTCACCCACCATCTGAAAATACAAAAATAACAAATAAATAATACATTTAATGGAAAACACACATTAATTTCTTGCTGGTAGTTATGTTTAATGAAGTGCCTCTAAAAGCTAAATTGGTATTGGTTGTTATTACACTGAAAGAACCATTTTACTATTAATGTTTTTGCAATTATTATGTATATTATGTAATCCCAGCTGCCAAAATGCTAATAATTAAAATGATAAAGAAATATATAGTTTTTATTTTATTTTAACTGAAAAGTTATTATACAACAAAACTTATCAGGATCATAAAGACTCCCATTATCTGTGCAGTTAACCAACGAGGCCAGAGGAAGAGCCCTTAGAGTTCGAAAGAAAGCCATTTGTTTCATTTAATCTTAACAGTGGAACAGAAACATGTTTAAAATTCTACCTGAATCTCACTCGAGGCAAATCTATGTGCATTTGTCCAACCGGATGTTGCTCAAAGCAAAAGAAGCAGCATTCACAAACAAGCAGCAAAGGTCAGTGGACAAACAGGACCAAATGTAACAGCAGGGCGATATCCTGAACGGTAGCTGAAGAGGGTTTATCAGATGTATTTATCAAGGACTCTCGCTGTGGTTTGTCAGAAGGTCACAGATTTAAATCCCTTCAGATGTACAAACGTCTTATCTGCAGAAATCCATCCATCAATCAATTTCCAAACGCTTATCTGGGTCTGGTTTGTGCTGGTAGGAGGCTACGCAAGCTAGCCCAGACACCTTTTCTATGATTTGAAATGTAATTCCCTATGGCATGGCAGAGGTGTCCTCACCAGCTCAACCGGCTCCTTTCGACGCAAAGTTCCTTCTTTCCCTCCAGCTATAAAGGTGGGGCGAACAGCCAGCTGTCACAGCGAGGGGAGAGACGTGAGGAGCATGAAAATAGCCGAATAACCGCGCACATTCTCTCCTGGAAGACATCACAGCGTAACACATGGTGACACAAAATAATATCATGCTTCGATAAAGCGGACCCTGGGAGAGGTTTATTGAAAGTTGCCGCAAGACATTTAGTGTTCGTTACTTTTAACTGGAATCAATTTAGCTTTATTGGCTCTCTTTCTTTATCCTACAACACACACTCCCACACACACAATATATAGAATCACTGGGTAACATGCATGTGATTTTGAGGTCAGCAGGCATTTTTCTCCTGTGCAGCTCTCACTGAGAACAGTCACAAGGTCATTGCTGGACGACAGTTGCTGCTTCAGGGCGGACCGAGGTCTTTGAGGCTGTGAGACAGACCTCTGCATCAGCCATCCAGCTGTCTCACTGCTGGTCGGGTATATCTGCCACTCACTGTCTCTCTTTTACTCTGATCTCTGACTGTGGAGGAGTAAAGCTTAACTAAGAAATGCTTTGGCTGTAGGAAGGTGGTGCAGGTGTACAGCCTCATTAGACATCTGAAGTTATGGTTTTGTGGCGCATGCGGAGACAAAAAAAGATACGTGAAGGAATTTCACCGATCAAAGGAAGTTGCTTTACTTCTGCTCTTCAAAGACGTTCTCAAAGAATCTGTTTTCGTGAACACCTCCTCAAAGTGGGAACAACAACTGGTAAACGGGTTTAAACACAACACAGAGCTCATGAACACACCAAAGAACGACTTCTCTACTGGAGCATTTGAATGCACCATAGACCTTGGTGCCATTCTAAACATATCATTGGTTTAGTTTGCAATTATCAATATTTTTAACGATTGTTTTTTTACGAGGAAGGAAATGCACTGAATGCATAACTTTTGTTTGTTTGCGAGATAACTCCACAGGCCACTTTAAGGCAGGGGCACCATGTTTCTTGCATCGGTAGGTGTTTGCAGCTGTTCCGAATGGCCACGCACAACGGCGTCGTCATAAAGAGCGGTACGATGCGACGTTAGAGTAAAGGGGGATGCTGGCACACACTTTCACACAGTTCCTAATTGATGCCATTCATGTTATTGTCCCATTTGTACACGCATGTAATTTTTGCATGAATCACATTATAGTTATACTTACTGATGGTAATAATGCAGGTGCTTTTTATTTTCAGAATTTCTCTGCTGCTCTAGGCTACTGTGTTAATATTTCAATATACGAAAATCTAATTTCCTTGAACAAATACTATTACATAGAAGAGTAGTTATAATGCAACACTGGCTGTGGCGAAGCAAGCAAAGCATTAACTGTCTTCCTCTTCCTCTGTCCGTCTTTATGCCTTCCATCATTAATTCTATCGGTTCTCCCTTCTCCCACTAATCACTGTTCATTAGTCATGGCTGCTTCTATTTTTAGATCTGCTAATTGCATTGTTACCAATTAGTTACAAATGCATAGGAGGACATATTTCTGTGCGTGTGACAGCATGGCGGTTAAATTAAGTGTTTGCATCAGTTGCATCCATGCAAATATCTGTTCATTATTTATTTTCTATTTAAATGTAACGCAAAGGTCTGTCGATGGCGATGATTACGTTTTTACAAGCGTGTGCAGGGTTGGGTTTCCCCCGCTGGCTGGAAATGATTTGAATCTAATTGTATTGCTATAATTGTCTCATGGCGACAACTTGGCTTTACCATGATCATTCTCAAACAGAGCTGGTCATGTGACGCAGGCAGACATGTACAATCTATCTGTGCTCAGTGGAAGCCAACATGCACAATGACAGCGAGAGCAAATATAATATCCTCTACCAACACGAAGGTAAAAAAAAAGGCTTCTCATTCTTCTATCATACAGACACAATGACAAACTTTTCCTTGATACGATAGAGTCATTTCACAGTGTGACTGTGAAAACATCTGCTGCCCACAGACTCAGCCTCCTGCTACGGTGATTTAACGATGGCATCATGAGGAGGACCAGATACCATAGATCACAGTGGAGACAAGAGATCTGCTGCAGCCCTGCTCACTGTCTGTAAATACAACTGCTTCACTCTCTGTAGCAAACTCATTCATGGACGGATGAAATATGATGTGCAAACTGAGCTTGCAAATAGAGTATCTGCAATATTTCAAAAGGTGGATATCCACCCCTTGGACCTCACTTTCCAGCCTATGGGTCACAAGCGACACTTCCTTAAGAACACAGCAGCATGCTAACGCTAGCAGGTGTCACTACAACCAATCCCCAGGTTAACTAAAGTAATCAGGTTAACGCTATTCACATTGGTTGCAACCTACCTTTTGTATGTCTCTGTATCTCTTGAGACGCTAAAGACAACAGGAGGGATAAGAAGTTCATTGCATTGTATTAGACTGCAAGATATGAGTCATGGTGTGAGGAAGTTGTGGTAATTCCTAGTGCTATGATGTAAATAGAGAAAATACAAAATACAAGTTTGATTTGTGTTCAAGATCATTTAAAATGCTCCTCCTCCATTGAAGAGCATTTTTCCAGTCCGCTGTTGATGTGTGTCTGTATAATTGTTATGGTGTTGCATGTAAATCAATGTTTTTTAGTGTCTGTTGATTTGTTCAGCGTGTTACCGCCCAGGGACTGCAGATGGAAATTAGTTTGTAGCTAAATCTGCCATAAATCTTCTCTTGCACGCTCCTTGTTTAATAAAGACTCATGATAATGTCATTATCATCCATAACCAAGCTTTAGCCATGACGTCGACAATTTACAGCCCTCATGTTTAATATTGCATTATTTCCTTTCCTACTAAAGGTTAAAGGTCAGCCAGTGCTCTGTGGGTGTACCGAACACGCTGGTGACTCATTCAGCTGGACACAAATCAATCAGATCAATTTGGCAACATTCCCTCACATTCATCACGGTTTTGTAAAGAAATTAAGTCAGGAGTTCACAACCCCCTGTGGAGGTCAAAGGTCAAGATATTACGATGGATATGTTCTATTTCCATCTTCTCAGCAGATGGATGTCACATCGGCCCTCAAGGGGCAATTCCAATGTGTGTGTGTGTGTGTGTGTATGTGAGAGGAACTATACGGGGACCTATATACTGTGTGTGTGTGCTTTTTTAAGGTCAACCAAAAGTCTAAATTTGGAACGCTACTTATCAATTTCTTAGCCTCATATGAAAACCAAAACTGAGCTAAAAGAAGAATGAAAGACTCATTCATCAGCCACAAACACCACTTCAATGGGATCATAATATACCATATAGCTCCGTGTCAAATGGATGTGTAAATAGGCATTCCTTTTCTAGCATCTGCAGTTTAAGTTAAGTCAACATGTCAAAAGAAATTGTTTTTCTGCGCTTAATAAAATCCAGCTTTTAGAGTGTGAATTTACAGATTTTAAGTTTTGAGAATATTACAAACTAACATGCTCAGATTTGGCACTTTTTGTCTCTTCCATTAAAAAAACATTTTGAAACTGTGTTACATTTGAGTCACCAAGGGTCATGCCAGCAAAGCTCCTGTCGGGCTAACACAGGTTGGACGATGCCTGGCTTTGTCTCAATTGGGAACCTTTAATTATTAATTTAATTTATGCAACAAATCTCTGTGTGATTCTGGGGTTTAGCAGAGACATGTGTAGAACACTCGCCCGGCACCACAAGGGGTCTCAAGCTTTGTGTATCTATGGTAAAAAACAACATTATTGGCGAAGATACAGACGTTAGCTGTTGTATCAGAACAACAACGAGCGCTCTGATAGTGCTACCTTCTCATGTGAGTGCTAAACATTAATAACTGGTTACATCAATGAATTTTATTTTATAAAAACAAATTGCTGCCTCGAAATTTTTAACTGCCCCCTCAGTTCCCTTCATCCTGGTGCCTGACAGTGAAGGGAGATGTGGGTTGACTTTGGTTCAGTAGATGTGGATTATACACAGATATTTTGTATGAAAATGGTTAAAGCTAGAACAGAGCGAGTGACATATACTCAACCAGCTGTAACTTTTCTTTGTTCTCTTTGTTCTTTAGCATAAGAACACTTCATCACGCTGCCTTAAGCGGATGATTAAAATCATAAATTAGGGAGCACTTAGTCAAATCTGTTTCTCTGGCTACGAAGAAGAAAGTGTGTTGAGAAAATGTCATTGAATGTGTTCGACAGGAGTGAGCAGCGTTCAAGGAGATTTGTGCGAAAAACTGTTTGCAAGAGTGTACATGTGGTCTATTTTCAGAAGAGTTAAGTATAAGCTCAAAGCACTTTGGATAAAAGTGTCTGCTAAATGCACAGATACAGGTAGATAGAAAGAAAGTTGGGAGGTAAAATGAGGATAGAGAGAGCCAAGAGTGCAGAGAAATGGTTCGTCGATAAATAGAAGAGGAAAAAAGAGGAAGCAAAAGCTCTTACAGGCAGGAAGAGAAGCAGGTAAAAGCAGAGACAGAAAAGAAAGAAATGGAAGAAGAAGTGAAGTGAAGGTAAACCGTGTGCACGCTGGGCAACACCACTTATAAAGCTGAATGAAAAGACAACAACCGGCGATGTTCTTAGCCATGTGTGTAGTTCCGTTAGCTGTTGTCCAAAACAGTCCAAACTGAAGCAGCGAGGAGTCAGAGATCAATGACGGCATAAAAACAATTCAATAAAATATGTTTTTCAAAACTTGTGAACTACTGCAACCAGGAGAAGTCCTTGGCCATACAGTCATAAATGAGCACAAAAAGAGATTTTGAGAGTTTTTTGTGTTTTAAATGGCCTTTTCTGACAATACGGAAACATATAGTGTGGAATATCACTCGCCATATTGTTGGAGCTCTTTACATAATGTGCTGGATCGCCCTGTTGTCTCAGCCCGGGCTCAAAGGCTGTGACAGAAAAGGGAGACCAGATGAACTTAAGGGAAATAAATAGGCATTTTATTTACAATGTAACAATAAAGAATAGAACTAACGTGGAAGTCAGTAATCGTCATGTAAACAGGCACTCCTCCATGTGTGACAAAGTCTGCAGCAAACAGAACAACACAGCGTCAGCGAGGGTAGAGTGAGCGACTCTGTGGGAGGGTGGTCGACCTGGATCTTGCAAGAAAAATAGGGTTTCCAACGGGAGTATCGGCAGATCACAGCTACTTCATGAAGGCAGCTACACAGACAAGTAATATAACTTAACAATTTGCGCTATTTATTACATGTTCTGTAGAATATCCCACCAATCTCCACGCTGACACCCAACAACTGGAGAAGCTTTTCAGAGTGAAAACCAAGATAAGCATATCAGAGCGGTATGAATGAACGGTACAGCACAAAATGGAAGAGCGAAGAATTATTTCATACATGGAGCTGCAAGCGCAGGAGGTGAACAGATTGAACGTTCACAAATGTCGGACAAAATGGCCTGAAGCTGCACAAAGCATGCGTTGTCTTTACCAAAATTCCAGTTATAATGAACTATTTTTTACTAAAAACACAAAAATGACAGTTAGGGTTAAAACTATACTGTGGTTGTTTTTGGAATTCAGTAGAATTTATTGTACAGAATATAAAACATCGTGCAAGAGCCTTACAAGCAGTGGCGCTAAAAAATAAGTGAAGATTTGTATCATCAATCAAAATAGTTTATCCTCTGGGAGGCATGCATGCACTACATTTCAAAACAAGGCGACACAAGTCTTGTTGTCGGTGTCAGAGGAAAGCTCATTAAATATCAAAACCAATAGGGATCATCCTCTGGGGAGCATGGGAGTTAATTTCACAGCAATCTGCTCATTTGAGTTTGATATGAATGAACTACAAAAGGGGAAATCTTCCCTGGAGGGTGTGTTGGGCAATATGGTCATCCTGTGAGGAAGTGTTGTCAAGGTATTGTGTGGTATCATTATGAAGACAAATAGGTTAATATGCTCCATAAGGTATTTTGCTCGGGTTCAACCTACAGGAGACACTCAGACTGCAGTAAATACAGGACAGATCTGGCTGAAAACATGACCTTCAGTGCTGAAAGGGCAACATGGAGAAATTGCTTTAACCTTTTTCCTCTCACAACTACTTTGAAACCTGTGACCAGAAACTCTGAAAAACTATTAGAAAAAGGTCAAATGGTTGTTTATGAAAAAACTCTGTTGATTATTTTTCACGTTAGAGATGCTTCCCCCTCTAGCTCCCAACTGTCATCCCTGTCATAATTGTATTATTAGCTAACCGTGTACAAGTGTTTCAATTACGTTCATCCATCTACTCACGGGATCAGGATCCCTGAGTTTGTCCTGAGGCTCGAGGCGGTAATGATGTTGCTGGGAGGAGGCAACACCCTAAAGGTTAAGTCAGGGAACAGAAGTATCGTGTGCACAGTTAATGCTACACATAGCATCTGCACTGATCTTTGTTCAGGTAAATATACGTTAAATCCCATCTGCCCGTATACCGTATAAGCACCTTTACCCCACAACATTTTTATTTGGGAGCCTAACCCTAAGCCTTTTCCGATTATGTCTTTCCAGTGCTAAATGATATGCCTGAAGGGATCGAGGACTTTTCTATAAGATGAATAAATCTGATGATTTCCCTTCACAAAGAGGCATTACTGTACCGCTGTAGATCCACATGCTCACTGAGCGACTGCTGCACTTTTTTTTCTGTCTCCAAATTGTATATGGTCAGAAAGTGTTTACAGATCACACAGACATTTATTCATTTCTAATCGATGGAAGTTGAATAGATCCGCGCCGATCCTTTTTAAATGTTGGTAAAAAACAATTGTTGCCATGTTTCCGTGTGTGCAGCGCGGGAGACAAAGTCAGCTGCAAAATATTGACCATCATAGAATCACGTCAGCCTTCAATCTTAGTCTTTAGCATGTATATGTTTTTTAGAATTGTAAAAGTGTTGTCAAACCGCTTTGATTGATTTGCTTCTCCCACACGAGCTTCTGCAGTTGGTCCTCCTCCAGTTGGCTCTTCATTCTTTGTCAGTCCACCGTGACGTGTCTGACAGCTCATTGTCTCCACAAGTATTAACAAGGAATTGCTAAACAATACAAAACAACAACTCAGCCAAACTTAAGGTATGCTCAAAGTAAAAGTATGTGTACTTGATGGGATAACTCAATCTTTTTAAAGATGAGATCATATGTGTATTCATGGCTAAATACAGAAATCTTCCACTGAACCTGCACATTAGAAAAATGCTTATATCTAATAATGCAAAAAACTTTTAAAAAAGAAATGTAATAATTAATTTTGTGTTTTTTAACAAAACTAGCTATATAAAATATAAATATATCACTATTGAGTTCATTGATTGTGAGCTCTGTATTACTGAAAAAGTCAAAAAATAAAACAATGAGTCACACATGGCCATCTTTTCTTTATTCATTTCATATGCAGAGAAACATATACAATTTAAAATTCAAGCTTTAGCAAAAAGTCTCTATGCATTGACAACAAGCCAGCTAGCATGGTGGTTCAGTCTGCCACTGCAGAACAGGAACACGTACGTTTCTGTAGCTACAGCCAGAGTCATGTGATACAAACAGCTCTGTCACCTGACCCCAACCGATCCCCACCAATATTCAAACCCCGCTGACAGCAAATTGTGACTAGAAAGCATCAGTTGATATTTAATTAAGTGCTTCCATCACATGTTAGCAGTTAGGTGACACTCTGACCTTAGTCCCGACCCCAACGTGAGATAAGAAGTGTAGAAACTGCTGCAGGTTTTTGTGATCGCAGCTCAATTGTGTGGGTGGATTTTGTGGTTGAAAAAAGGTGAAGGGAGGTTTAAAAGTGGGGCCTTGACAGCAACAACGGCAAACATGTCTTTAATTTTTAAGCCGTAAGAACTGTTTCATTTCATAACTCAGGCAGTGAGCAATATGCGGTCCACAAGTAATACATAGATACATACCAGACAGTCTCCCGCACAGCAAAGAAACACTAATGCGATACTGTTTTTTCTCTTTTGATAGCAATAATAGTAATAACAACAACATCAACATTGTTTGTTTTTTTCCCCCTAGATTTGGATTTTCAACAAGTTTTTCATTTGACATTCATGTGGTCTGTAAAATGTAAACGAATGAAAGGAATCTCCCTGCGTTCAGATGCACGGAGGTAACAATACGTACCGTTACGGCTGGCGAGAAATTGTTTTTATTTATACACCGAGAATAACAAGAGAAAGAGGTCGGACGTTAAATAATGATCAGAACCATGTTTTATACTTTTACATAATTATTTAACAGAATGTTTATACAGAGCTAACAGACAGTATAATACATTCTGAATTGTTAAACACAAGGATTTTGCCCTCTTGGAGTCCTCTTTATGTAGTTTTGTGCTACAAAAAAACACCAAACAGTAATACAAAATATCGTAGCATCTTCAGTTTTACCAGCGACAGTTAAGCACAAAGAGCCTCACAGATGCGTTATAGCACGTCTTCATAAAAGGTGAAGCACGCCGAAGCCAGTGTCCTTGATGCTCCGGCCATTTTTCCTACACAAAGTCTGCTAGGTTGTACAAAAGACGACCAGTATTCATAAAACTATCTCAGAACAGAACAGACTTGGTCATCAAGGATACCAGGGGTATGACAAAAAAAGATAAAGCTCCAAGAATCTATGACACTTTACGTGGTAAAGACGAGCCTAACAAAGCCAGACTATTATGAAAAGCAATGTAAAGAGTCACTACCTGATTCTTTATACCCAATAGGCCACTCACTCCCAGCCCACTGCCGATGATGTGCAACTGTACTCCCTTCACTTTTGAATTTCAACACTTCAACAGTGAGCTGAAAAGAAAGGTAGGGACTCGCAGGCACTATTGGACCCTTTGTAAGCGATAATTAAATATCGATATCAGAAAACAATGCAACAATTTGGAGGCAAAGCCATTACATCAGAACACCTTCGAGTGTATTTTTGAGGGGTTTTACCCAGGGTCCGATTAGTTTCACCAGAAAGAGTTCATAAGTAATTTAGCTCACGGCACAAGCATTGATGCTATGGTTACCTGTAGTTTAAAACACCTTGAGCACAGATTGTAAAGGTGCGCTCACCCTGCTGAATATGCTGCTGAAATCCCCAATTTATAATAGCTAACCACATGTTAATATTCCACAGAAGCCAAGGGCTCCACTATGTTAGACCTCCAGCAAGCGATAACTCACTCTCAGGACTCCGCAGTGTGTAATTAGGTTTATACGATGTGTGTTCAAATCACCCTCCCATTTATTTTCTTCCATATAGTCAGTCTAACCCATTGTAAGGTATATTCCACCAATGGGAGTTGTTGCCATGGATGTATGCAGTTTAATTACTCCGTGTTCTGATTTAAAATTGAGGTTTAACTGTGTTTTTTGTGGCCAGTGTACAGTCCATTTATACATTTGTAGGTTTACATATCTGTAGCAGGTGTGCGTTACTTTTGCAAGTAACAAAAGTAAGACTAAGGTGACAGCTCACAGTGTTCTTTTACAAAGTTAATTACACTACATATACGTCTGATATTTTAGCAATTGGTAGCCAAAAATAAAGTAATGAAATCCTTAGATTAAAGACAGCTATTCTGAGAAATAAAAACTGAGCATTGTACTGTTCTCTAGTCTGATGGCTCCTGTCCTCAGAGGCTTTATGAATACAGGTCTGGACTAGTATAAACTAACAGCGAAGCACCAGTAAAAACTAACACATTTTAGCTTCAGAGCGAGCTTTAGTTAACAGACTTCACTTGATATTTAAGGCAATGTAAGTTCATAGTGTTCCTCTCAAAACAAAAGAAGACAAAATTATGCTTTTTATGTGCTGCAAATTGTAACTGCACCAAGACATTGGTTTGTACGTACATAACTTAAGCAATACAATTGACATCCAACCAAAACCCTTCATGACAGCAAGTGGTGTCATTAAATTCATCCTGAAAACAAATGAAAAAGAACGGAAAGCACACACATATTGTTGAAATTCAAAGTAAATACATTACATCTTAACCACCAAACCAAATGAAGAGACACAAATATACAATTAAAGAGCAAACCAACCCGAAAACAGAATCCGCAAGTTAATTCTTAAAGCCTGGACAGTTTAACCGTTAAGTGCCTCCCCAAAACTACATCAGGGCAGTGGGAATATCCAAAGTGTGTATCTTCATTATTGTGAAAAGAAATTGTCGTTTTGTTTAATTCTTCACAGCAAATATTGAGCCTTCCCTCTCCTGGGTATACAGTAGACCCAGATACTGAAAAGGTTTCTGGTAGAAGCTCCTTTGATTGTTCATGAGAAGCTTCTTTTTATTGAAGAACTAATGACAAAATATGATTTATACATGTTAAGATTGAGCTATGAACCAGAAAAAAGCACCACCATTTCCACAGACATTGAATGACTTCTATCTTGTCTGCATGTAAATCTATACAATATTTTTATTGTATCTAAAAAGGAAAAATAAGTGATATTCTGTTGTTACCGCCAATGAGCAGTGCCGGACAAATATGTAAATAGTTTTTAGAATATCATTTATCTTGTTTGTCCTAACATGCTTGTGGCAAACATTTAGGACCTGTTATAGTTTTTATTAATCACAATAGTGCACATATAAAAACTGCTACAAATACAACTTTGAAAAAGCATTATTGAAATTGGCACATTTAGACTTGTTATGTGCGAGACACATTTCAATTCAAGACCAAAAGTAAATATTATATTTTGCATGAAATTATTATCATTACAACATAATGGTTTGTAGTTTTGATATTTGTCTTTTTGCGTTGTCTAATGCTGTCAGTATCATTTCCAAAACTGTCCAGGAAATTAAGAATACCATATGTGGTTTCGAAATCAGGGTTGATTTAATTTTTAAGACACTAAGAAGAGAGAGAGCCCCTTTGTCCCTTGGAGTGGGGTCAGAGCACTGTGACCCCATCCTCCTGCTTTGCCACTGTGGTGCTGGGAGTCCAAATGACTCACTGTTAGCACCCCTACCCAACCCCACCCAATGTAAATGTCCCAACCTCAAAATATCTCAAACCCAGAGTTCATTACCTCAAAACCCCCGTTAGTTTCTCATCTGATTCCCCAAACCTGACAGCAGCTACAGACCTGGGAAAATCAGCACACCTCGATGTGTGATTTTCAAAACAGCTGTGATTATATCGCCTTGTTGCTTATAGTATTCAAACAGGATGTCTCAGATGGTAATCTCCTCCAACCTAATCGTTTTTACATTAGACCTGTCCTGTCCACCACAGTGGGTCAAATTCAGTGGCTTGAGTGAAACAGATAATAAAATCCTGTACACCTGTATAAATTACTCAAAAGGTGTTAAACTCATCATATTCCTAAAGTTTATACTAAAAATTTGGTGATAATTGCAATGTAACCATGGAAACAAGCAGAGCTTCAGCTGTTTGGCAAGTTAAAAATTGAGTCCCGAACCCAGGGCTTGGTATGTAAAAATGGTTTGGAATGAAAACTATAGCAGAACATCCCTAAATATGAGCCCTACAATTGAACTTTTTACTGAAAGCAAACTTTGGTTTATTTAAGCTAGTAAACTTCAGTCTACATCTCCAGTTATGACTGCATCAATGTTCATGTATACACTTTTTAGCCAGAGGTAGTGCTAAAAAGTGACTAAGTATTGCAAAAGACAGTGATGATACAGAAAAATGTAATCATTTCAGGGAAGTTATTTCCTATTAAAAGGAGGAAGGTGGTGTTTTTCTGCAACAGGTACACAAATGCTCCAGAATCAGCTAACGGTACAGAAGTGCCAGCTCAGGAAACAGAAGCAAACATTGATCTTGTAAATGGAAAAATAGAGAATATTTATATACTTTGTTTAGTTCATCTGTTAACCAGAAAATAAGTAGCCTTAGTGCGTGAATCTGCTATCGGGTTTGGGGTAATCTGTATTTCCTTGTATTCATTTTGAAACTTATTTAAACTTAAGAGATATCTGGTTCAATGGTACAATCACGGATGTGTTGTAAATACCATCTGGTAAGCATGTTTCAAAATATGAATTATATTTATAACAATTAAGAAGAACAAATTCATTACCAGTAATCGCTTAATCATCATTCGACAAATATCACATTTCAGATGTGCTTGGAATAAATATTATCTTTGCCCCGGTCATATAAAAGAAAACTATGTTCATGGCAAGCTTTTCAAGTCCTTGCTGCAAATTTAAAATGGGTACATCTACCGTCGGATACAGGCAAATTAACATTTCATGTGTGGACCAACCAGTCAGGCACTGTCCTTCATCTTGTGTCCTAGAACACAGCAAGAATAAAAATAAGTGTAATACCCAGGCTAGGCTTGTCCCAAACACAGATCGGTCGTTCATTTTTTTTTTGCTGTTTTTGTAGGTTAACATCTCACCAGTTTGTCTCCGGTCCCAACCTCTAAATTGCCCACAGGTTCAAAAATCACAAAAACTCTATGAAACTTGTTAGACAGGGTTTCTCAGGCTTATATAACCGCTGAAAAACATTCCTCCTATGAGAAATAACATTCATGTGATCCATAGACACAGTTTAAGAAATATTGTTCAGGAGAAACTTGTAGCACATAGTTATTTTCCTTAAGACGGCTATTGTTTCAGTATTACATCCAACCTTCTGTCTACCGGCTGCATCATCACATTATACTTTGTGTGCCCATGTAAGTCTTTATAAGGGCTCAGCAGCATATTACCATTATGTTTACCCATTGTTAGAGAACCATCACAATCAAGACCCCATAATGGGATCAGTGCGGGACACAGGGCATTGTGCCCACCACTCATGAAATAAAGTTATTTAAAGATACAATAAACAGCAGTGAAAGTGTGTATTATCTATTTCACATTTCAAGAAAGCTTTACTCTTTCTTGGCAAGTCTTCAGTCCGCGATCCTTACCGTGCGTCCAATGTTATATTATTTCTATAAGCACCAACGCAGTGTTGCGTTGCGGTGGTTTCAGAGATTTTGGAATCTGCACTCCTTCTATTAGTCCTGTGCTGTGTATATGCTCTCTCCAAATGTCTAGCCCCAACCCCTGCCTTCTCATACCCAAGTAAAGTCAGACATCTTTCTAGAGATGCAGCAACTGGGTACCAACCTCAGTTTGCAGATGCAGTTTCTGTTTGTGAGGCTGTTGTTTTTGGATTTGCAATACATGTCAAATAATTCCTCTTTTGTGTTTAAATCCACCTAAAGACAGTTGGATTATTGATGTAAGTCTTACATTGCAAAATGTCTTACCCCTTCAGTGGAGGCCGTAATCATTCCAAGTTCCAGGATCCATAATATTTTGAGCTCCCCCCATATCCGGCACCATCGCCAACCCTGATGTCCACCACCTATCCCACCCAAGCTTGTAATGTATCCCTTTTCCCTCCCACCCTACCTTTGTCATCCACATCCCTACTCCTAAATTCTTTTCCTTTCGACCCCATCCTCCTCATCTCCCTCCCCCCCACCCCAGGCCAGTCTTCTAGTTGGGGGGCGGGGGGGCTCGTGCCGCTAGAGAGCTGTAATCTGAGTCAACTCTGTGTTGGAGTTCCCTGTCCCGTGGTTCTCTCTTCTCTGTTGGGGGTCTACCCCCACCAAAGGGAGCTCCACGCCTAGTCATGCTGGATTAGGTGTTCCTCCTCCAGGCCCACAACCATCAGCCTTGCAGCTGTAGGCCGCCGCCACCTCCCTAGCAATGCTCCTCATCCTGCCCGACTGCTGGGTGTCGAGGCGGAACGGTGACGGGTTGCAGAACTCGCGGAAGCAGCGCTTGAAGTTCTCATCCAGGAAGGCGTAGAGTACAGGATTCAAGCTGCTGTTGACGTAGCCCAGTGCGATGCAGAAGTGCATCAGGACCAACGTGAACAAGCTGCTCAGGTTGAAGCCCAGTGACTGAGCCAGGACCATGATCTGGATGGGGGTCCAACAGATGACGAATACGGCCACCACCACCAGGACCATCCTGGTGATGCGCCGCAGGTTGCGGTCCTTTTCCTTGGAGCCGGACAGGATGCGTACGTTGCGAAGGCGCTTGACCATCAGGCTGTAGCAGATGCTGATGATAGCCACAGGGATGAGGAAGGAGAAGAAGAAAACGCAGGTTCCGAAGACAGAATCCCAGTGACTCCTTGGCTCAGGCAAAACCACAACGCACTCAATGTCTAGATGCATTGGAGAAGAGAAAGAGATGAAGAGAGATACAAGAACAAAATGAAATATGTGATTAGAAAAAATTGGAAGAGCAGTCTATAGCAAGGTAGGTCCAGGATGTCTTCAGCCTACATCAACATAAAGACTGACAGCAGGGAGAAACTGCTTGCTCTCCTAAAAGTGAAAGAATATGATCAATCGTAGGATCAGTTATGCATTGGACCTTTTATTGAGCAGCGACACTTCCTCAAAGCTCTGGACTGGGGACTGGATTGCTCGCTATCATGACAGCTTTCGAGATGCTAGAAGGTCTGGTTTTTCACTTCTGATAAAACAGCTCCCCCTGCTTCCAGTCTTTGTGCTAAGCTAGGCTAAACAAGTCTGAATGCAGATAGAGGAAATTGATATAAATAAACCTTTATTTAAACATTATGCAATTAGAACTACTTAGTATATTTACAGAAAACAATCTGAGCTGAATACCTGAATAATATCATTTAAAATGCAAATGACTAATGAGTAGGCAGTGATACTAATAATAGAAGACAGGCACACATAATTGAGGAAAGAAAAAAACATCTGCATCTATATTAGGATATGATGATAGAGGTGCAAAGGAGACTGATGTGTGGCAGGATAAATGAACAGGGTGGGAGGAAGATGACAGGAAGATAATTGTGTCTGGACCACAGAGAGATAAGAAGAGGCAGGTAAAGTAAGAATGGTGACAGAGTTTTGGAAGAAGCAGGTGGGCTGGGGATGAGGATAAAAACAGAAAGGCGTCTACAGGACGTTGCACTGAGTTTACAAACAGCTTTAATGAATGATGACAGGAGAATATATTTTACAATATTTGTACAAAAACACACCTAACGATTCAGCCTAAATCCCAACAGAGAACAGCGCCGCAGTCCTCCTGATAAGACTGAACAAATTCACCTCAAATGCCCAAATGAAACTCAGCTGTTAGGTTTGGACACCTGAGGAAAATCCTCTTATCATAAAGGAAGAAACCAATCACAATCACAGTGGGCGACTGCTAGATAACAAACAGTAAACCTCTTCACCTCCGGCCAATGAGAAGGGATTTGCTGCAGATCCAAGGGGTGCAGTGTTTACAGATTATAACTCATAAACTCTCTGGAATCCTTAAAAAGAAATGAATCCTCACTCTTTCTGCAATATTGAACAAATTCTAATTTTGAACTGACGATTGCGCTAGATGAAAAGTTAAGGAATCACCAATGTTCAATTCATTTATGAACCAAATGATGGCAATTGCATCCATTTTGTGCCTTGAGATATGTCAGTCGGGACTGAAGTGGAGGAGAGATGGACGGAGATACAAGGTTATTAAAAACAACAGCATAGAACATGTAAATCTCACTTGCAATACAGTGAAATCTGATGACATACTTGGGAGTGTCACCTTATGACATCTTGTTATGACTTAAAATCTTACATTCCATCGTGTATGTTTAAAGGAACATTTAAGGATTCTACTGGGACTTCTCAAATTCCGGACCAAGGTCCACATACGATTAATAAATTGATAGTGACGTTGAGTGTAGTGTAGTTTAGAGATCACTTACAGAGATCCTGTAACAAGATGAATGTTGTTTTATTGCTGAGTATCTGCGTATGTCATGACGACCTGCTGTCGCTGCGGTGTTCACGCATCAACGTTACACTGGAGACACTTTGGAGTAATTAGTTTGAGAACCTCTTTATACTGAGGTATGGCTTGAGGAAAGTCTATGAAACTTGTGTTTTTACAAAAAGCACGATCATCAAATTAAACACTATTTTTGCACTTTCTGAAAACCTGACATTTTGAATTTAAGTGGTGTAAAGTATTGAACCGCCTACAGCAGCAGTTTAATACTTTCTTGCTTAGTCAGCCTGGTGAAACGAGAGCACGCTCTGAGCCCGGCAGAGCACAAAGAGCGATGGGAAGAAGGAAAAAACAACTCGCGTACATTTTATTTTTTTGACTGTTCATTTGTCAACAACTTTTTTTTGCCATTAGATGAAATTCATGTTTTAATCAAAAAATTTGAAGTGAGCAAAGTTGAGGATGTTCGCAAGGCCAAGAAGTTATACTGCTTTAAAAATGTAAGTGAAAACAATGAGGCTTGAAAGTATAGCAGAAGAACACTTCAACCACTCTCTGTGTGCCTTCTAGTTACTGATTATGATAATTATCCTGCACTAACAAGTGTTTTTAATGAATTAGTTGAATTTCACTATCCCTTGAGAGCACAACATCAATTCAATTATTGTCCCAGTTTTTAAGAAATGGGACAAAACTTGAATATAAAAGCTTTAGAGACGTTGTTTGTACTTTTAAAACCTTCTACAAAGTAAACATTTAGCAGTCCGTTTCCATATTTAAGGATTAAGCAATAAATCAAGTGGAATGTTTTGTCTTCCACCAAAGAATTCCATCCTCAAACTGTGTTTGCACCGGAAAGATAAAACAGAAAGCACACACACACACACACAACACACCACACACCACACACACACACACACACACACACACACTGCAGAATAGACTGCATAAATAGTCGAGATAAAGCCAGATCAAACAAATAAGAATAGGAACCGTTAAAAGAAAAAGTTGATCTATTATTCCATTTGGTGGATGCTTTTATTTGTTGCATCCCGCAGGGCCATGAGTGTGCATGATTCATCATGCGTGGGTGTCCCTTGTAGAAATGGAACCCATTACTGCCATAATCCAGCCATTGATCAATAACACAGTAAACGTCGGTGTGAAAGGACAGGAATAGTAATAACCTGCTTGATAGGGCTGTGAAATGTATGTGTTTTATAAAAATGGCTCTCAACACCAAAGAATATACTAATGGTATTGATCCCTGTAGGGAAATAATCCCTCAGAGGGGTCAGAGGGCAAATAGAACAGTAACCATGGTTAACATGTCCCAATTCAGTGTCAGCATCCATTGAGGACTGTGTACGTCACAGCATGTCCACGTGTTACGAGTAGAATCTAAGGAAAGCAAAGTTGACGCTTCATTTATAAACCATCCAACGGTTTTGTTCTCTGGTGTGTAATGAACATAGTTCATCTTCTCATTTCCTCTTCCCCCTCTCTGCTTCCTCTCTCTCTATTCTTCACACAGCGCTGACATTTTTGACAGCGAACCTTGCGGCCACTTTGACTTATCTATAATTTAATTCTCATTCTGCTCAGAGACAGCTCGTCAGTACACGGATACAAACCCGATCGTGTAGCTACCTAAATAACTGCAGATCCAGCTTCTAAACAGCTACATCAAAATCATAAAACTCCTAACAGGGAACTTTTATATCTCTGCACCTCCACCTGTCCGGGACTACTTCTCTCAGGCTTTCTACTGGGAGATGTCTGATGACATTTAGATAATAAAGAAATGGTCACTTTCTCTAGTTTAGTCAGTTTTCGTGCATTAATGCATTTGATTCACACACCAATGGTTGTGCAATTCATACAAGGCAACAGCTTGTTGGGGGTATTTAGGGGTCAGGTGTCCTGCTAAGGGACACTTGGACACATACGACCCTCTGGCCTTCAGACAACCTGGTCTGTCGCACCCACATTTGGCTAAATTCTGTCTTGGTTTGTCGTCCATTAGTGTGACAACATCAACACCAGGAGGGAGTGCATCCTGAGAGGCCGTGTCATCTACCTCAATGAATATCTGGTAAGTTTACCACAATATGTTTCCCCTGTAGCGTTGAACAGTGTTGCCCACACTTATTTCTACCATGGCATGTATTTATAATGAGAAAATCCTATGGCACACTGTAATCCCCACCCACATCTGGATGTCTTATCCCGTGTCTAAACCGTGTGTGGCGGACGATAACTTAAGTATCATTAAATAAATATATGAATAAATACAGGAATATATAAGGAAATAAACACACAAATAAAAAAATGCATGAATAAAAAAATATTGAAATAAATATAAAAATAGGTAGGTAATTGCATAAATAAATAAAAATTTAAACTAATTTTATTTCACCTCAGTTTTTTTATTTACAATCAATTATATTAGTTTGAATTAGACAAATGTGAATTCATTTAATTTAGTTAATCATTTAATATTAGCTATATTTGATAAAAATGAGTTTTTTTGCATGGAAGTACTTAGTTTGAGTTGGGGCTGCATATATTTATTGGATAGTAATCCTGCGCACAATTTTATTGAGTGAATCTAATTTTTTTTAGTGCACAATTTAACACAAAAAACAAACCAAAGACATTGAATGTCTCAACTCTCATCTCTCTGAAGAGCTGATGGCGGGAAATCTCAGAGATGGGATTTATTGCTTTTCCATTAAAGCTTCTCTGAAGCTCCGATAGACACTGACACTCCAGAGCTGTTAGCGGCAGTCAATCAATGGCTGTTGTGAAATATCTCACCTTTTGAAATGTCAATGCGTGACGCTTTCTTCCCTTCGTTTATACGCAAAGCAGTGTTGTCATATATTGTGCATGCAGTGAAATAGTATTCACAATTATCCCAGATTAACCTTCATTAATTCAAAGTTTATTGTCAAACAAGGTCACATCATCAGTTCCTACAGAAAAGAATGTTTAGCTTATAATTCCTCTTAGGTTTGGTACTGTGATTTTCAGTGTATTTATCATCACGCTTCAAGTCATCATTCACACGCACAGGTTGCAATATGGATTTCATTTCTGCTAAAGACACTTCAACATGTCGGCAGGGGCCGGGGATCAAAGAGCCTCTCTGCCTCCTGAGCCGCAGCCGCACAACCACCGCAGCAGAAGTCACGAGAGCACTTAAGTTTGACCCCATCTTGATTCCCATACAGGAGATTGTTGGATTGCTCCAAAGCCCTCTACGGTTCAGACGGCATCTTCGACTCCTCTGACTGACATCCAGAGTCAATCAGCTGACCACAGGCCACCGCTGTTTAGAAAACAGTCGATTCCAACGACTTCAGTGACCTTGAGTGACAGATGACTGAAGGTTTCACAGAGACATAGTAGTGACACAAAGAAGAGAAATAACTGAAGACTGTGTCGTGTTATTAAGAGTGTCTTGCAAGGTCAAGGAAATGTTGTGGCAAAGCCTAATTAAAGGTCTATGGCAGACTGTGTATCTGGACATACTAGTACTTAATAGTATGCTAGTATGGGTATTGCAACGCACCCTTGGTTTCATTACAGGAAGCATTCTCCTGATGGATGCTTTTTTTACACCCAATTTTCTCTTTAGCGTGAACTTCTCCATATCCACTGTTTCTTTCCTGTTTCTCTCCCGACATTATCTCTGTCATCAAGTCCCTACATACCCTTCTGTCTTTCTTTCTTCCATATATAACCAGAGATCTGTGTCCCATCCTGGTTTCCATTTCACAGTTGGTGATTCTCCACCTCAGCTTTCGTTCTTTTCATTTATCACTTCTACCCTCTCTTGCGTTTTTAGCCTACGTCCTATTTGTTCTTTTCCTCCAGCTTGAATCATCTGTATTTTTCTCTCATCTTTTTATTTTCTTTACTTTTATCTTATCTGTCGATTCCCCATTTTCACATCTGTTCCTTTTTCTTTCTCTTTTTCCTCTCGACTTTTGCAAATCTTTTCTTGCTTTCTCTCCTCTTTATGATTAACTCTTCCTCTTCCCTTTTTTCCTTCTTCCTTTCACATTTCCTCACAAATCATTTCCTCCTCTTTCCTTCCCTTTCCTTCCCCTATGTCTTCAATTTCCCTGTTTCAGGACAACAGCATTGATTGAAACCTTCTGCCCTCCTACCTGAACACGTGAATGTTTGTTTCTTCATCCAACATCCTGAAGCCACTTTTCCACCAGAACGTTTTTGGGGAATTAATGCCTCAGCTTCCGCCTGGAAACTTTCCGTATGAGAAATGATAAAGAACCTACAGATATGAGAATACGCTGCTAAAATCGTGTAATTATTTTCATCGGGGGTTAATCAAGGTCAATCCAACTACTGATGTATTAATTGCATGGGCTACTGATAAAGCAATGATATGTCAAATTAAACAGACATATTACTTTTGTTAGTGATATGACTTATCGAAGTCAACATTCAAATCCTCTTTACTGTATGTAAAGTGTGAACAAGACCATATCGTCAGCACTGAACTCCTCAGTAAATATACATGTAATAATTATCAATTTACCATTTATAAATGACGATCTTTACAAAATGTTACCCAGTATTTTCGAGGCTGCACAGTACTGTGGCTATTTAAGCTGTCTGTTCTCTTCTTTTGTCCTCTTGCTTCTTCCTCAGAGAGGAAGTAGTCTGTCTTGAGTTTGAGTTGTTTGTCACTATATGTTTTAGATACTAATCTGGATGAAAACGTTCATTTTCAATGGTTAAAATGTTAAAACATGTAAAACATTGTGCAGCCTTGCCTGAGCGCTTTCTAGTCTACTATCAAGTTTGACAGCACTGGGATTGACGACCGATGCCAAACCAACAATTTATACAAGCGGAGCCTAGAGGGTAACTCCACCACAATCATTGAGCCAGTTTCAAAATAAAAGCTCATGTGATGTTATCTAACCTGTTGAGGGTTGAGCTCATGTCGTGATGATAGCGTTGTTTTTGTGCAATGCTTTTTGAGTCTTTGTCGTTGATGCAAGTCTCTTGTTGATCAAAGAGTATAATCAGAATATAGTTAGCGATGGTTTCCATTAATTCAATATGATATCTGGTTTCATGCTCGTGCTGCAACTTCAAGCTGGCAAAGGAACTGGGGCATGTCTGCCCTCTCTGTAGCCTCAGCTGGTGTGTGTGTGTGTGTGTGTGTGTGTGTGTGTGTGTGTGTGTGTGTGTGTGTGTGTGTGTGTGTGTGTGTGTGTGTGTGTGTGTGTGTGTGTGTGTGTGTGTGTGTGTGTGTGTGTGTGTGTCTAACCTTGGGCGATACAGCACTTGTCATAAAGGTTTTATGTGGTCATGTCAGTAGGGGAGGGGGCACAAAACTCTAACACACACACACACAGACACACACATACACACACACACACACACACACACACACACACACTAAATGGTATTCCTCAGTTCTCTCTTTTGTTAGTTTTCTTCCATCAAACTTTATCGCTGGATATTTTATTTTGATAATTTCTCTGCAATGTCTCATCACTCATGCAGATAATTCACGGGCGTACATTTAAATAAGTCAACGTTAACTTCCAGCGGTTTCCTGGGTAAAATTAAGTTTACTTACTTAATTTGATTTCATGTGGATGAAAGGAAGGAGATTCGAATGAGATGAAGATGAGAAAAAAGGTAAGAATAAAATGTGATTAGAATATCATGTCAGCGATGACAATCAAATTAAAATAAAATGAAGCTGATGAAAATAAGATAAAAGTGAAAGAAAGATACATATGGGGAGAAGCGGAGAAGATACAAAGAGTATCAGACAGAAGACGACAACTGAGAGAATGAGAGTGAAGTGGAGATTTAAATGAAAGAATGATTACATTTAAAATAAAAAAAGAAGGAATGAAATGGTGAGGATGGGAATGAGATGAAGAGGAGTGTAGAATGAAAGTGCTTACAGAGAAGGACAACAGAAACACGGACATGAGAAGTAAATGAATGAAATTAATAAAGTTAAATAAAGCAGGAGAAATTTTAAAAACTGTGGGAAAAAAGGAAGAAAACATAGAAATAAGAAGAAGCAGGAGATAAATAGAGAACGCAGGAGAGCAGAGATGTAGCTCCACTGTAGAGTAGACTAATAAAAATGATTATAGGATTAGGCCGTAGCCGCAGGCGGGATCAATATCTAACCATTAGACTCCCATTCTCCTGCTAGATACAATGTATTACGCTTTTTATTGGAAACATAGCCCCGATTACAGCAGTGCTATGTGTGGACATGTGGAAAATCACTGGCCGTTTCAGATAGTGATTTTCTTTATATTTAGCGATAACATTAATGTTAAAAGCGTACTTGTTTTTCCACTCTCGATGCCCAACAAGTCCATCTTTCAATTCATCCGCTTTTACTTTATCATGCACAGTAATTCTTAGAACAACATTACTGACAAAGAGAGTACACAGTACCAGTGAGTAAGTATTAGTCTTTAAGATAAAATGTTTCTTTTAATGGATTGAGTGAAAAGAGGTCACTGACAGATTGGGGAACAGCAACAGGAGCCGCAGGAGGTTCTCGGGCCTCAATCAGGCTCAGAGGGGAAATTAATTCCCAGACAAGCAGGAGCCTGACCACGCAAACCTTTAAAAAGCAATAGCGGAAAATCAATTCTAAAATTGACAGGCAGGCTGGGAAGTTGCAGAAAGGATTGGAATAACAAGAGCGTGTTGGCAGTCTGGCAGCAGTGTTCTGCACAAGCTGCAATTAGAAGGTATTTTGCTTGAGGGGAGGAGAGGAGAGCTAGTTGCAGTAATTAAGCCTGGAGGAAATAAAAGCATCGATGACCCCGCCCAGGTCTGTGGGTGAAAGACAAGGGCTGATCTTGATGATGTGACTTAGCTGAACTGCACATAACGAAGAAATACAAATTACAGGTCTGAGTTAAAAATCACACACAAATGATGAGTTTCTAACATCACATTAGTCTACATGCTACTGAACCTATGAGAAACTGCAGTTGTATTAATTTATACTTAGTACCTTATAAACCAACTAGAGCATTGCGCTCCCAGACTGCAGGGTTACTTGTGGTTCCTAGAGTCTCTAAGAGTACAATGGGAGCCAGAGCCTTCAGCTATCAAGCTCCTCTCCAGTGGAACCAGCTTCCAGTTTGTGTTCGGGAGGCAGACACTCTCTCCACATTTAAGAGCAGGCTAAAGACTTTCCTTTTTGATAAAGCTTATAGTTAGGGCTGGCTCAGGCTTACCTTGGATCAGCTCCTAGTTATGCTGCTATAGGCTTAGACTGCCGGGGGACACCTCCCTGCTCTCTTCCTTCTCTTCCTCTCTCCTCTCCTCCCTCTCTTCTTCTCCCTCTCTATATGTATGCATTTATGTAAATGTATGTTACTAACTCATCATCCAGAGTTTCTGTGTCTCATGTGGCAGGTTGCCACTGATAAAGTTTACGTCAGGATCATGAATCGTGGCTGCGCCTGCTGACCTGGTCCTGCTGGACACCGGGAAGCCTTTTTGACATTTTCCTGGATTCATCCAAACTTTCTCTTTTTCAACACAACATCATTTCTGTCAAATGTTGTATTTGTACTATGTTGTTTATCCTGTACACACGACATCTATTGCACGTCTGTCCGTCCTGGGAGAGGGATCCCTCCTCAGTTGCTCTCCCTGAGGTTTCTAACATTTTTCCCCCTTTTATTATTTTAGGAAGTTTTTCCTTGTGCGATGCCAAGGACAGAGGGTCTAAGGACAGAGGGTCTGAGGACAGAGGGTCTAAGGACAGAGGGTGTCGTAACCTGTACAGTCTGTAAAGCACACTGAGACAAATGTAGAATTTGTGATATTGGGCTATATAAATAGATTTGATTTGATTTTGATTTGATTTGATACTGGTGGGAGAAATTAGAAAAATCTCTGGGAATAAACTTTTTGTTCATCCAAACAGATAAAGATTAGGGGACCCAAGATAGGACCATGGGGGATCCCAAGAAAGTAGAGCAGTAGAGGATGAGGATTATACTGCAACGATGTGAACTAAATAAATATACCGCATAAATAGTTGCAACAACGTTTTCCAGAAAACTGTTTAATATATTGCGGTTCAGTCCAGACAGTTTGGACATTGCAGCAAATGTCAACCTTTAAACAACACCTGTTCTGGCCGTTGCATGAGCATAACCATTTGGTGGGGGTAGAATGGATAAAATGATAGTCTCAAATCATGTATGTGTAAGATATTCAGATTGTAAGTGACTCAAGTCAAAACAATCAAGTCAATGTGGTTTTATCTGTTCACATTGTGAATTCAAAAAGATCTCTCCCTCTAAATCGAACAAAATCCATTTTTTAGATTGCTCAGTATAGGAGTATAGCCACGTCAGCAGCAAGCGTGGCCGCAGCCTGACAGGTGACCTCATGTCCACCCGGCGTTACAGCTGGCACAACTGATCTGATCTACTTGTAGCCTCTTAACACAGGTCTGCACACTGACCAAAGGGGAGAGAGCAACAGAGGGCAGAGCTGCGTCTGAAGACGTTAACACAGACACTGTTTAAGGCTTGAAAATGTTTTTCAGTCTGTCCTTCTCTTCCCCCGGCTTTTGCTGGTGCACGGCTACATTCTCAACGCCACCAAATGTCATCAGGGGAATAACTTGAAACCGTTAGAAAGGATGTGTTTTGCATCACCCGCATGCATCTGTGCGTACACATATATCCTACCCGCTTATTAAAACATTGCTCCATAGCACCACCAGTGGTCAAAAACATTACTGCTTTAAATAAGCAGGTATGCACCAACAAGGTCTCCTGATTTGTCAGCATTAAAAAAGAAATACAACCAAACTTTGGTCTTGCTTCTACAACACCTTTAAGAAAAAAGTAAATTCAGGTCTTTACTGCAGGGATACAGTCTCGATGGTCTGTTACCAGACTGTACCAGCAGCCCTGTGTCTACTGTGTAAGATATACATACATAAATAGCTATATTTAGATATGAAGTTGGTGCTATACAATGAAGTACATTCATTTACAGGCTCTTGAAACAATGTGTATGAATACGTAGTCATCTACAACTATTTAAACATGGACAGCCTCTTAAATCATTTAGACTTTGTCTCCCCCAAAGCAACACACACATATCAGTGAAATTTATTTGCCTAAAAAAAGAGACATAATTCACAATAAACACAATTATATTTTAGCTTTATCTTCTTATTCTTTCACATTTTTATTGTTATCGGCCACGATAGTGAAAATCTGATATTGTGACAACTCTATTTACAAGTTAATGCATTATGATTGCTTGATAATAACAACAACACTAATATAAATTAGAACATTTAACTTGTTCTTTCTAACTTTAGCTAAACACGTCGTAAACAGTATGCTCACTCTGTCATAACAGCAGTGAGTCAGCTAAACAGGCAGCGTATTAAAACTGCAGCGGGCAACATTGGAGGCCAGAAATGTGGTTGTATTAGCCAGCAGCTGCTGAAGAGATATTCAGCTACTAGTATCAATTAACAACCCTGTTTACGTACTGATGACATAAGTTGGTCATTGCCTGCTTTAACTTTGTATAAGCCTCATATAAATGCCACTTTGAGGTCATATGAAAGTCTTTGTGCACCTGTTACCGTATAAACTGAGCGTAATTCTTTGAATCTTTTGGCCTTTTTAGGTGAAGAGCTGCCATCTGCGAGCTGTAAACGCCAACAGCAAGAGTGTCACGCTATCCGAGGCTGCCAACACGATCAGATCACACAGGCACACAAATGCTCATCATCGCTCTCACACAACCCTATAAGGCAAATGCTCTGCTTTGACACACACACACACACACACACACACACACACACACACACACACACACACACACACACACACACACACACACACACACACACACACACACACACACACACACAACTTAGTATGTGTAGAGAAGAAGGACCCAGCTGGATCCACTCAGCACAAACTGATGAGCAGCTATAAGAAAATAAATGAAATGAGTCTATTTCAAACTAAGAGTGAAGCTGCTGTTATCCATCAGGTGTTGAGATGAACAGAGATCAAACTTAACTTCAGTATTTGGTTAAAAATCCAGCAGGAAGTTGCAGTTGAAGGTACAAGTATAGTCTTCTCAGTCCTCTTAAAACATTTAGCCATTAAAGCCTTAATTTACTCCGACTTTGAATCCCCAAATAAATCTTCATCATTTATTAGCCTGAGAAGATATGCTGCCTGTTTTATGATACCTGACATAAAAAATGACAAGACATTAAGTTTGCTCTGCTATTCATCAATGAGAGCTGAAAATATGGCGAGGGAGTGATTTCTGATTATTCATGTGATTATACAAAATTAATTCCTCACATGCCGCATGCCGTGAGGAGAAATAATATGTTTTTATAAAGAACATCCACAATTTAGATTTGAGTCATTTACAGTTTTATAGTGGTTTTATTCGTTTTCTTTGTGCTTGAGATATACTATTTAATAATATATTTATTGCAGTGCTTTTGTAAGGCAAACAGAATGTGCATTTAATCCTTCTCTGTGCACGTTTTACTAAATGTTTGAGAATTGGTACTCGGTCTGACCTGGACAATCGTTGTCGTGACCAAAGGGACCGATACAATCTCAATCATATTTATGTAACAAGGTGCGTGTATGAAAGAGCTTTAGTTTGCTTGTAAAGTGTACTTCGTCCCTCAACGATCTGAAGTGACAAGAAGATGAACCAACAAGGCCAGAGAGAGACGTATAAGAGAAGACACACACACACACACACACACACACACACACACACGGGCCGGTGTATCATCATTAAAGACAAACTGTCACACATACGCAGACTCTTAATGAAACAGATGAAGCATGGGAAAGGAAATGAAGCAGCACAGAAGAGGTTAACCTGCACGCAGAGGTTTGCGCACCTGATTGACTGACATCTCATTAAAGGAAACGGAGTTCAGCTGTGCACCCTGGAAGGGAGGCATACTGGATTTAATTAATCTAATGCTTTTATTAGATTTTAAA
>NW_021166794.1:552411-634911 GCF_900634415.1 Cottoperca gobio | reverse complement strand
CCGCCGGATCAATTACTTCCCGAGCTCTGCGAAGATTTAGCCGTTCTTTAACCATCACATTAAATCTTTGCGAGACCTGCAGACAATTTTGTGCTCTCAGTCAATAAAATAATAAATAAGTGTGGTTTCATTTGTGCGTCGGAGAACGAGCTGGAGTAATACAGAACACTGGAGATGTTTCACAATGCTTCAGTCATTTTCTCAAATCAATACACAGTTAAATCTCTTGAAATACTTCACCAACTCTGAATAGAAAAAAGACATTTGAAGACACACACACACACACTCACTCCCTGAGTTGTACCTGTGTACGTTTGATAAGGGAAATCAAATAGCAAGTTTGCAAACATGCAGGAGGAAGCGACAATCACAATCAGGGCTGTCCTCTACGCTTTAATATTTCCATCAAACAAACAGCAGCATAATGACCGACTGCCTTGTGTTCTCTCACAATGTTTAATTTAGATGCAAATTGTCAGGGGGGTGGAGGAAATACACGCCTCGAGGTATCACTTAAATATCACAGAGACGACTGGAACAACAATAAAAAAGTGAGGGAAAGCAAAAAAGATGGAGGGCCGAACAGGAGAGACATGTTTGATGGATGGTTTTTCTTTAACCTGACTTCGAGTCAAGTTTAAGTAAGAAGAATGAATGAGGTGCGTGTCTCCGGGCAGAAAAAAGAGGGAGTGATGGAGAAAGAAATGACAGAGAATAGATGAGGAGGGGAGGAAACTGAGAGGAGGAGAAAGGACTGAGACAGAGATGGAAATAAAGGAAGGAAAGAAAAATGAATGTGATGTCGAGAGAAATACAGCGACAGAACAATCATGCAAATAGAATAAATAGATGAACAGATTTATGTTAAAATATTTAGATATCAAAAGAAAAGATCAAATAACGGAGAAGAGAAAGGCAATATGTTTTATTTTCACTTAGACTAATGCTCAGTGTAACAGCTGTAACCACGTGAGAGGAGACAAAGCCTTTTCTCCTCTCGTCATTTATCTCCTCGTCATACCAATCTGCCGCTGAGCTGCTTCCCTTTTGTTTTTGTTGACAGACTTAAGCGCTGCTGCACAGCGGCGTTCAGCAGGGAGAAACTGCCTGAAAAAAAACCAGAGAATAATATGCAAACAGAATTATTCATAGAAGACAATAATTATCTCACTCTGGGAGAAGAACAAGAGAAAAAAAACCACCTATTTTAGCAACATATTGAATGTATCTTCATTAATCAGAAATATTTGAATTACACATTATGTGAAGTTCTTTCTCTCTGCGCTGAAACTTTCTTTTGCCTTTTGTAAATGTTGATTTTGTCAACACAATTTATTAAACAAATCCAGTGATTCTGCAGCATCTCGACCACAATGAGACTTTCTGATTTGTGTGATTTCGCCTGATTTTCGTCGCTTGTTGAGGCTTTAATTGTCGCACGATGGAATTTATTCATTTACAGAAAAGGCGCTCAGACAGGTGCTCCCAAGGACACAGTGTTCAACGCCTGTGAAGTGCACAACACAGATGTGTTTGTTCTCAGAGAGGGATGTTGCTTCAAGAACTAATAGAAAGAAAATCACTAATCTAATACATATAGAGTGTGAGAGTAATGTTAGTAAACTCAGCGTGAGGTCGTGAGACCTACACAGTGGAGTACATGCAGGTCGCAGGTCACATGACTCACAGGTCACATGACTCGCAGGTCACATGACATGCAGGTCTTTGGTGTTGAGGCATTCAAACAACCAATTATTTTTATTCCTTGGATGCTATCAAACACAAAAGACCATTATTTTTAAATTGCTGCGGAAAAAAAGCGATAACTTATATAATCATTATTATCAGTGTTGGACAAAATGATATAGAAATACGTTAACATTTTTCAGTTTATGAGTTGATGAGGCGGATCATCCTGTATAATCATTACTGAGTTCATCTAACTCCTCCAAACTCTGTGCAGTAAAATGCTTCTTGTATTGTTTTTTTTTCTGTGCCTCACCTTCCCGAGTGAAGTGCAACTCGCATCCAGATCTGCGTCTCTGGGTGATGTCAGGCAGCAACACAATTACCTGTCTGGGTTTGTGAGGCTTCACCTTCCCGCTCCGCCCGTCTCTCTGGCGTCACAAACAAACAACGTCTCATTTTCCCAGCACAAATTGATTATTTGTTTCACGGCAGAGAATGGAAATATGACCAATTAATTCTGCTCTTCTGGTGGACGGTCAGCGATGGTCCCAAAAACAAATAGAAAACAATGACTTGACATTCTCATTCTCTCAATGCATCTGCAACAGCAGCCTCGTTGTGTTGATGATTATTCTCTACGAAATCACGACTGTATTATGTAGAGACATATTGTGATTTGGCCGTTGTTTTTAGTCAAATGTTTAAATATTTTTTGGAAACTTACCTGGTATGCAGCAGAATAGTTTTCAATAAAGTTGTAAGTCCAACATAATGCAATCCAGTGGCACAGCACTGCAACACATATCCATCTTTGGTTGATTTGAGTTTGTTGTAGAAACATTTTTCAGATAAAGAAACATGATAACTGCCAGCTTTCTATGCATTAAAACTGGCCTTATGTCGTATAACTTCTTGTACCTTTTTAGTAACATAAAATAAAAATACCAAATATTTATAAACAAATAAAAAATTATGGGAAACATTATTTTAATAAGGAAAATGATGAGTTGTTGTGTACGGCATCAGCAAAACACTGCATTGCGTGTGTGTGTGTGTGTGTCTGTGTGTGTCTGTGTGTGTGTGTGTGTCTGTGTCTGTGGTGTGTCTGTGTGTGTGTGTGTGTGTGTGTGTGTGTCTGTGTGTGTGTGTGTGTGTGGTGTGTATATCTGTGTGTGTCTGTCACACACAATTTATTTTTATATGTCTTCCTGTACAATGACTCAGAAAATACAATATTATTTCCGGATTGATAAATGATGTATTGGTCGATTTGTAACTGCAACTAAACGTATGTGAATCTTAGAAATATCCCACTGCTGCGAGTCACATGCAGCATCTAGGATTTGATACTCATCAGCGACTGTAAGGTTTAAGTGCTGACTCTCAGCTTGAAGAGTCCTTGGACTCTGAGTGGGACCATTATTTTAAAAGCAACCAAGACATCTATATATATATACATCTATATATATATATATATATATATAATATATATATATATATATATAATATATATATATATATATATATATAAATATTGTTCTGTCTGATACATTTTCATCCATTTCGTTGGGGGACCTATGAAGCACTTCAGTCCTCCACTGACTGTTACTACACAGTTAAAATAATAACCTTTCTTTTCTACCAACGCAGGCGAGACGAACAGCTGACGAGCTGTTAGACTGCCATCATTCATCTTTGACATAACCTACTGTGTTTACTTAGCAAAGGCCAGTATTGGCTTACCCTCTCCCAAACCTTTTCTGGGCAATTCTGTCCAGTCCAGTGTGTTCCAGCTGCTGTCAGTCACCTTCATTTCAGCCTCAACTTCTCCATAATATTGACCAACCTCTGTTCTTTTTTCTTCCCATCTCATGCCTTTTTTCTGTTTTGCAGCAAACACATTTCCATATTTGTGTATGCGGAGTATAGTTGTATAGACTGAACAAGGTGAAGGATTGTACAATAACAAATGTGTTTGTAACAGATGAGCCAGAAAGTCCAACACTGTTCTGAAGAGAAAACTGGAGGCCAACAATCCGCATGGAGCCAGAGAGCTCTGATCACTGTCATATACATTTCAGAGCAGATTATGAACAATCACCATAAATGGTTTGGGACTGTACATATATACCGTATTGTGGGCGTGCGTAGTAACGAGGAGACGATAGACAAGTTGTCAAGTCGAACGTTTACTTCCCATCATGAACAGCGATACAGCGGCAGTAGTCAAGCCTCCAACCACAACAGTCACGACAGGTAAAACAATAATAACACCTCCATTTCTCACTTCCGTTAACTCTTAACCTTTTCCAGCAAGCTCCTGGGTTACCTGTCTTAAAGGAGACGTATCTCCTCTCATAGTGTTCAGTGAATGTCGTTCCCAGTGGGTCACTACAGTATCATTATTATTATTATTATTATTATATTATTATTATTAAAGAGACGAGACAAAGAGAAGAAAGAGAAGAGATAGAGAGAGGAGAAAGAGGAGGAGGGACAGAGACATAGAGAAGAGAGACAGCGAGAGAGAGAGGAGAGAGAAGAGAGAGAGCAAGGTGCGAGAGAGAGGAGATAGAGACAGAAGAGAGACAGGAGAGATAGAGAAGAGAGATCAGGAGAGAGAGAGAGAAGAGAATAGAGGAGAGAGAGAGAGAGGAGAGAGAGAGATAGACACAAAGTATATATATATACAGTATATATATATATATAATTAATATATATATATATATATATATATATATATATATATATTATATATATATATATATATTTAAGCAATAGCTCCCGACAGGCCGTGGTATATGCTCATTATATCACAGTATCACAGGGGCGTGGTTCGGCCCTTAACTGTGATATAATGACCATATATCATGGTCTGAAGTGAGCTATTGCTTTTATAAAACGGTTACCAAGTGTGGCAATATGAAAGAAAAATACACACTCCAATTTAAATAGTTTTTATTATTAAATAATGATGTTCAAATAAAATAGTCCCTCCATTGCCTTCTGCACAAAACATAGTGCTAACAGCTAGCGCGCTAACAGCTAGCGCTCTAACAGCTAGCGCGGTGTTCTGTTCATTTCGTAGCTCTGCATGTTGTCTTTTAGGGTCTTTTTCTCTGGAGATAGGCACTGATCAATCCACTCCTCCAGAGTAGAGAACATTGTACGGTCCCTTGTATTGGCGCATGCGCGGCCGGAACCCGGAACCAGATTGAACTGTAAACACGTCTGTGTTTCAGCCTGTATAGTACGTTTCATTATTGTCATTTCACGCTGATATTATTTATAATAAAAGCAACCGAACAAATGGAACACTGTTCTTATTTACATAGTAAAGCTTTGTAAGTTTGTTTCTTAACGGACGTAATTTAACAGCTGTAATGGTTGTAGTTTTTTCTCAGAGGCGGAGGGATACTGACTTGTGTCAATTCTACCCGTGATATACGCACATTATACCACGGGTAAGAACCAATCAGATCACATGTCCGTTTTATAAATATATATATATATACTATATATATAATATATATATACTGTATATACATATGAGAATGTCTGCTAAAAGTTTCATGAAAGTCCTCCCAAATATGTTGAGTTATTTCATCTGGACCAAAGTGAGGGGACCGGCTGACATTCCTGCCCCTGGAGCCGAACCACCAGCGTGGCTAAAAGTGTGATTTAAAACCTCCACAGCAGCAGAGAGTCCCATTTATTCTGGCTGTTCCACAGACCTCACTGTCACCAGTTTTTAATTGGCACTTCTGCAGCAGTCCCAGTAGGAATTGTTGGTAGTGTTCTCGGGATTATCTGGAAAAGACACATTGCTGCTGAAGTTTGTAAATCCCATTTTTCCTTTTTATGCTGTCAGCATCACAAACAACTAAATTACATTAATCTCCAAAGTATTGGAGTTGAACCAGAAAAGTCTGGGAGACTGATGTTTCAAAAGCAGGTACCATTAGGGATCATAAAAAAACATATTGTATAGTTTGTTATCTGTTTAACCTAATGCCTCAAGTCCTCAGAGGAATTGCTGTTAGCATTTGCTCACTTTGTAATAACAGCAAACGTCCCTGTTAGATACAGAATGTTCTGTTCTCTTCAGGAGTACGTTTCCTCCTCTAAACCTGGGCACATATTCTCAACAGGGGACCCAAATATCGACTCGGAATTCTTCGCTGTGATAATCGCGTCTCTTCTTCGTGTCCTTTCAATTCAAAAGCACGTGGCTATATAAGATTTATTTTATCCCTCTTTCCATCAATGTGTCTCCATTCAGTGAAACACGGGCTACAGGCTGTTTCCGTTTAAATGCGAGAGCTGCAGATTTACAGCCTTCCATTAAAAAAAACAACAGCTTTGGATCAATGTGACAAAGTAGAGGATGTTTTGTGCAGCTATGAAGCGACTCCATCAACTTCAAGAGTTACGGGGCAGAACACAACACTCAGGCTGCGTGGTCGATGTTGATGCACACGAACAAGATTCTATTCTTTTCATTTAGGGAAGAGGTTGATAGGATGTGAACCGTAATCTCATCCTATCACTACTCTCAACATGGTTTCTTTTAACCCTGATCTTCCCCTAACAATAACCAAGAAGCTATAAGGACAAGTTAAAAAAAATCCCCACCTGGTACGAGATGAATGTTACTGGAATGAGATGATGGGGCAAAATAAAGAAATATAGTACATATTATTTTTTGTTTTTACAGCTTCCCTAATTCCACCCACACTCTCCACAGGGCTGTTGTGTAGTTGTGTAACTCTGCCTGCTAACTGAGAGGTACTGAGAGCACTGTAATGAGTGTGTTCACATTTTTGGCAATTACTTCAAATCAACAAAGTGGCAAGCAAATGAGAAATATGTGAAGTTATGTCTTGTTGATGTGGTGGAGCAACAGGCAGGTAGCATTACTGCGGATAGGTTTAAGTATTCCTTCTGTATTCCCGAGGCAAAACAAAGGTTAAGAAACTAGTTCATCTCCGTCCATTTATCTTCCAGCAGACAGCCTACATGCTACACTGCTGGCCTGGATGCACTAACAAGTTTGATTAATGGCTGCGGTGTGTGTGGTCCAAATCTCTCTCTCACAGTCGGCTCAATGTGACGGAAAGTTACCTAACAGGGGCCAATGAGGTGGTGCTGCCGAGTGCGAGGGCGGAGTCTCGTTCACCTCCAACACAAATGTGCAGGAATGTTTCTTTCTGTAGAATTAGATTAGAGAACTTGCTCAAGGGCATGTGGCAGGAGCGGACGCAGTGTTTGCTACATTATGAGCAGTCAACCTTCTGATTATGAAAGCCTAACTCGTGCTAAAACTTTTTCCTATGAAGTGCCATTTCAATTTTTTCAAAAATCCTTCAAGGGCCATACTAACTATTGAATCCATAACCTCTTCTAAAAGACACAGCCCATTCCTTTCACCTTTCTTTCATGCTGTGCAAAAACAGCAACTTCTTCATCCATGCTTTCTGTTTTATCTTCCCATGTTTGTATGTTCCGCTCTGCAGAGAGCTGCTGTTGGGCCAAACTCCGCCGAAGAGCGTTAACTTTATCCAAACGCACTCGTCCTCTCAGCTCGTGCAGTTTGGCATGTTTCGCGCTGTAATGATGATCGAGAGCCTTTTTCATCACCGCAAGCGCGTCCGCTCAAACTAGGCACACTGGCCTTTTACTTCCACAAAGAAATAATCGTTCGTCCATTTCTCCTGGAAAGTGCGACATTCCGCATCCACCTTTCTCAGTTTTACACTCGCCACGCTGCGTTCACTGATGTCGATGACGGTCCCGTTTAACATTAACGTTTCTTTGACATGACGTGACCACGTGATGACACGTTCCGCTCGTGTTGTGTTTATGGACCCTGACCCTTGGCCAGGGAAAATGGTCAAATGGTTTGCGTGCCTTACACAGGCCGGAGGTTCCCCACCCCTGTGCTAAAGCATCGCAGGCATCCTCCATTTACAGCATTTTCTTATCTGTGCACACAAACAACTCATTTTTTGTCACTTTTTAAAGATTGAATCCATGTCTGAAGGAAAGATGGTGGTTCCAGGGTTGTGCTGACGATGATAAGTGTTCCGTCTATAATAGCGCTGAAGGTGAAGTCCACATTTTTATATTCTGCCTGCAAAGTCCTGATTTCTAAGGTTTTTTTTTGTCCTCAAGAAATTGAGATATGGACAGCGATTCAAAGGTTCAGGCTCCATCCGTCCACTTTCTGCAAATTATTTTAATCAAATCGGTGGTGGGAGAAGGCAAAGCATCCCAGAGACTTAATGTAATGTAATCTCCCTCACCGCTCCTTCCAGCTCCATCCTCCTCTGGTCTCCTTCCAATCAGACATGCCTTGAATACCTCCACAGGGAGGCATCCAGGAAACATTCTGGCCTCTTGTTGTTTTTTGCATGCAAACCTCCTTATTGCGCACTTGAAGTAGCAGGTAGTTGCAGCCAGTTCTATCATCAGCAAAATGCAATCTTAAAGTTTCCATTCCTCGGCTGCAGCTTGTGATTAAGTCCGTACAAACTAGAATTGGCAGCAAGGTGCAGCCTTGACTGAGAATACATTTCACTTACACCAGCGTATGTGGTTGTAAAGAATTGGCTGAGAAATACTCTTTTTACACAAAAAGCCGCCCAATGTTTGCTATTTTTAACCAACTAACCACCTAAGCCATCACTACCAAACATTATATTCTGGTCAATGAAATGCTTTTAAATCTTTGCATCAAGGTTCTCCTAAAGACAAGTAATGCAACACATGTGTGAATACCTTATAGATTCTTGTCTACAAGGTACAAAACATATTTGGTATTTTAACAAACCAGAAGCTAGAGTTTCTAAATGAAGCATGGATGGAGGAAAAGGGGCAATACAAATCATCCCCCTGCATTTATATTTGATTTGAATGTTAATATATTGTTTCTTACTTGTTTTCTATGTTTTCTCACTTTCCTGAGTTAAATCATGTGTAGAATGTGTGTTTTCTGAACGTGAAGAAGGATCGGTTGTTTAAATGGAGAATTCATTAACTTTTAGAGTTTGACTTACACAGACAGTAATGTGAACAGGCTGCTGCTGCTGCACTTACACGGCAGCTCCATAAAATGGGAAAAATATCTGGTGAATTTGTATCATTTGTGCACATGGGAGTTGCATAACAGATGGGAACGTACATGGCATGAGGAGACGCTGCAATACAGCAGGGTGCTTGTACTTCAAAATAAGAGCAGAGAGGGAGGTCATGAGGTATGTGAAGTGAAACCTTCTTCCCAGATTGCACAGGTAGGGAAGAAACACCCAGTGAGTTACTTTTCCCGCAAGTTTAAACACGCATCAACTGAAGTACTCCACAATTGAAAAAGAAGCCTTGGCCCTGTTGTTGGCATTACAGCATTTCAAAGTTTATCTCGGTTCAAAAGTTGATCCTGTCCAAGTTTTCACTGACCATAATCCCCTCGTGTTTTTGTCCAGGATGTACAACAGCAAGCAACGTCTCATGCGTTGGGCACTGATTGTACAGAACTTCAATCTCAAAATAATTCATAAAAAGGGGTCTGACAACATTCACGTGCTTGGTAGATGTTAAGTGGCAGTTCCCAAGAGGTTTGGAATGGGGAGGGGGTGTTACGTGCCAGGCAGGTTGTGTGTGGTCTTGCTGTGTTTTTTCTCTCCTCCCCCTCTTCTCTCACCTGTCAGCTAATTAGGTGGTGATTTTCTGATTGGCTGGCCTATCAGGAGGAAGGGCCCTCAATAAAGGAGGACCAGGAAGAGCTGGCCTGCTCTCTCTTCAGCCTGAGTCATGGTCTACTGCTGACGTCCTTGACCAAGCAAATGATATACAATTCTATGTGTGCGGTAACATGTGAGTGGTGTGAGGTAGTGATGGCGAGATGAAGCTTCATGAAGCATTGAAGCTTTCGATCCAATTGGTTCGCTCATGGATTTTGTTTGTGTTTTGTTTGCACGGACAGTAGTAGCCAGGCCTCGTTTTATTTATTTTGTTTGGCTCAACCATTTGGTCCCTTCCTCACCCTTACTTTTGAGAGAGTTCATTGGAACCAGTTAATTTTTGCAATAAACAATTATACACGTTCACATCCTACTCTGACTCGCTCAATCATTGGTTGTTGTGTTATTGTCCCCCTCTTCCCCAAGCTGCATTTTCCATAAACACCACACAGACGTTTATGGGCTTGATTAATGAACAGATGAATTAATTATCTTTATTTACATTATGCTTTTTACAGAGGAGCCATCTCTTCAGATGCATTGCAAACACATTACAACAGGCAATGTAACAAGAATGAGTCACTGCCTCATTTTTCACTTTAAAATGTTTTGTACCGTTGACCAATTATGCAAACTAATGTCAGAAGCCCCACATCATATTTTAAAAGTAAATTATGATTTAATTAAACTTCCTGCAGTAATATTATCAAGCATATGTTTTTTTCACATCATACATTTTATCCATGATTTACATTTTTGGTTATCGTGTCATTTATTAATTTTCTCAAATTATACCTGCTTACTGCCCATGAGTATATCAACAGAGAAGAGGTCCATAAATAAAGAAAGAATAAATAAGCTCTAATGATTCATTACAAAGGTTATTTTCAGTCCTACTGTTTGCTTTTAAGACTGCTGTGGTAGATGAAGCTTCTGAAGGTGCAGGCGAGGAAGATATTCCTCTGAAGCCAAGAAACTCTCCTCTGGCAACCTGTTTGCCAAATTTACAGAAGTTGGTCATGTGAGCGTGATGATCTAGCAAGTTTTCAAGTGAAGATCAACACTCTACTATATCAACATCAACATGCTAGATTTCCATGGAATCTGGCACTGATATTCATCATGCCCAGATGATAACTCTTCTAGCGTCACCATCAGGGCAAAATGTCATATTTACACACAAAATATCTGATAACCTGGCAGATTTACAAATGGAATCTGAGTATAATCATGCTTCCCAGATGATAAACCCTTTTGTTTCTCAGGACCTTTCCTTTACCTTAAATGCAGTTGCTTCTCACACTTGCTCTTTAAGACCCGAGTCCTTCTGGCTTTCTCTCCTCACAGTCTGTCAACTGGTGTTGGCCTTTGATCTCAGCTGTAAATAAGTGGCTGAATGATTGTAAGGCTTCAGTGAAACCAGCAATGTTCTCAAATCCTGGGGAATAAAGTAAGTAGGATTAATAGCTAGTAAGAAGCCAGAGTGGGGACATAATCACACATGAGAAGAGAACAATGGTGCGATGTAAAGAATGGAAAATAAGATCCAACAGAGGAAGAGACAGTTTCTCCATCTAAAGGGTTTCTTCAGATTCTGATGTAGAATCACAATCATCTGAAAAAAGGCATCAATTCATCATTTTTGAAAGGCTCGTGCAGATGTAGAACAAGATGGTAATCAAATCAAATTAGGTCTTTCTCAATAAATTCAATGCCTGGCTTCCCAGTGAAAAATTAATTGTAATAATTATAATTGACGACGGAGCTCCGCTCATACATTAACAAGGGAAATGAGTCGTGTTGAACTGAAAGTCATTTTATTAATATAATTATGCACAGAAGTATTAGAAACATCTTAACCTGGCGGATATATTAACAATCACATACATGCAAGCACACATTCCTGATGGATTGTTTTGCACACTGAACGCTGTATTTTCACTGTTTACCTGGTAATTGTTGCGACAAATATAAAACAGTTGCCGCCATTATAACTTCCCAGGGCTGTAAAACGCACGGCTGTTTTAGGTCTGAATCCCCCTAACTGAGCTTGCGTCTCTATCTCCATGGAAACTTAGCAAACTCAATTTTCCGATGAAGACCATGTGATATGGTTGAAGCAAGGAAGTGGACCTTGATCAGTTGCAATTGTTTTGTCAAGCTACTATTTGTGAGGTGGAAGAATGAACTTCAATGCTTCTTTAATATTGTTTACGTTTGTGGTTAAAGATAAATAACACAACTCTACTGAGTATTAAAATTCAAAATGTTTGTACGCATCTCGGTCTTAAACAAAGCTGCATTCAGAGACCTTCTGCATTCTGACAACTTCAGAGGTATGAAGGAGGGAATGACGTTAGCTTGCGCAAAACTTAGATCGACAGAAATAAAAAAAAAGAAAGAAAGAATAAAAGACAGAACTGGAAAAAGAATGCAGAAAAAAGTACCATTAACATGAGGTTCTGGCAATTTACGGTCCAGCCACGTGTGCCTGTTAGTGCGTGTGAGTCCCTGTGTGTGTGTGCGTGTGTGTGTGTGCCCTAATGCCAAGCTAACTGGTACCGCGGTTACCGCCGCGGTCACAGAATTGTAAAGCCCACCCTCTGGTTCCTACTCAAGTAAACTCTGTCAGCTCTGTTGCCGCTGTTTGCACTGTTCTCGCTAGCACTGTTATTAATGTATGTGTGGTTTCACTCTAAACAACACAAATGTAAAACCTTGCGATCATACAAGCTGTTTCTCGAGGTTTCGCCTCGATTTAAACATGCACATTTCCAACATCGACAATCGGCGGAGAACACGTATGTCCAATTTGTTATGATTTTAAAGTATTCAGTCAAACAATGATTATTTACTATTCATTTTAAGTTTAATCCACGTGTGTTTCTCCAGTGTCTGTGAGGTGTCTGACTCCAGCTCTGCCGAACAGTATCAGGCAAAACACAGCTGTCATGATAGCATATGATCTCAACACAGTATTGAGAGCTGTGGGGAAGTCCGGATGTGATGTCACTGACTGTCCCGGCCCCAAATGAGCGTAGACCAGCAGACGTATCTCAGCGGCTCGGTGACCCTGCAGCCAGCAGTAGTAGACACCTAATTAACAAAAATGCCATTTTAGTCAAATTAAACAACCAGGTTGAAACGTTTAAAAAATGGAGACAGAAAATTGATCGCTGGCAGGTACAGACTTTAACATCAATACATGTACGTATGTATCACACAAACTATCTTATGCTGATCTGATTGGCATAATGTCAAATATAGATTGATAAACAAAAGGTTTTCACAAGACGACTTCTGGCCTATAGACATCGCCGTTGATTCATTACAGTAAACAGTCGATACCTGAGTCCTGAGTTTTTGCAGGTTTGAACACCAAGTGGTGTCCGGTGTCTATCAGCAGCCTGGGGCGTGTGGTGCTGAGGTTACGACCTGCCGAGTGTTCAGATCGGTAGATGGGTTCAGATCCTTGGTCCCAGGCCACGGCCATGTTAGGTCGCGCCGCGGGACAGCCAAGGGTCAGGACACGGTCCGCAGGGTGGTTCAGGTAGAACACTGGCAGGGAGGCAGAGCTGTAACACACAAACAGAGATTCATGACATTCACAATGTTTTACTGCTACTTCAGTTTGGGTGGTAGATTTAGCAAGAATCACATTCTGGACCTGCTAGCATGATATCAACTTTGACAATCTTTCACTCCAATTTCTTGCCAGATTCATGGTCCCCAGAAGAATATGTTGGTGCCCTATTGACCTTGTATCAGGTCACGTCCATGACAAGTTAAATGAAAATAGATGGCTGAATTCACGCTACTCAGAGGATGAATCCTAATTTTTTTTGGTGAGCCCCAAAACCTTTCTCTAGCGCTTTCATCGGGACAAAAAATTGAAATATCTAAATCTAATGTAGATATTTGTATGACCTTTACCATGTACATCATTGCTCTCCAATGGATGAACCCTTTCAATATCAGATACTGTATGAAATGTCCTCCTGCGCCACCTTTAGATCCAAAATCTAATTTATTGGTAATTTCCTGACATCAAGCTTTGCAATTTGCTTCTCATTCACAACAATGGCAGCCATCTAACCATTGGGATAGATCACTTCCCTTTCACATCCTGTCTTTCATGTGAATATCCAAATACTTATCTATGTGCTTACTTGTAGCCAAGAAATGCCATCAGAGCGTGGATTGTGGTGGAAGTCGGAGATTGAGTTTGACAAGTGACTTGACAGCTTTTGACCTCTAGCTTGGCTCCAACTCCGCGCTGCTTTAGTTGTCCGAACACCGTGGGCACCGCCCCCGAGCCGCATGAAGCGACCGTCTGATTGACCCTTCTGTAGCGTATATGCAGGTAGTGGGAGTGGATGTAGCAGAGTCCCACACGAACCTGCTCTCCAGGTCTTCCACAGCGATCGCAGACTGTCCACTGCCGGAAGCTGGTAAAGACCCGGTACAGCAGTCCTTTTCCTTCTTTCCCTGTCTTGCTCATAGTTTCCAGAATGAGCCTAAGAGCATCACATCAGCCAAGTGGTTCTTCACGGATTTTTCATTCTTCATAATAAACATAGGATGCACATATGGAGATATAATGTATGTCATGTTCATCACAAAGTTGATAGGATCTCTCTTATCTCTGTCTTTCACCCACCTGCATGTGAGGGGTAACATGTGATCCATTTAGCGTAAACAGAATCAAATATAATATATATTAAAAGCCTCAAGTGATGGTGGGATGTCTCACACAGAAATCGACTTTAAGTGTCGATACATACTGGACAGCAGCGAGTTCTACTTTCATCGTCAGTGTCGGCTTTCTAATAAAGGCCCAGTCTTTGGTCTCGTTCTCGTTACCTCGGAGTAAAGCTGAGCGTGCGTGCCTCCTGGATGTCCAGGTCGTAACCGTAGAAGAAGTCTTTGTGGACAGAGCCGCAGATGTATATGCCGGAATCGTCGGGCCCCCGCTCTGAAGATCAGCAGGCTGAAGAGACGGATAGAGAATCGACTCCGCAGATCTCCGCTATGAGGAACACTACTGGGGTCCAGCAGCCTGTTGCCATGGTGATCAGTCAGGACTCTGGTCTCCTTGGAGCCGCCCAGATGTTTCCTAAAGAACCACACGACTGATTTGATCTGAAATACACAGGGATCTAAATAACTATATATACATCTGCTGATGGTCAACAATGTTTTTCAATTGAGACTTAGCAGATGAATTTAGCAGATGTTAAAATGTAAGTCTCTCTCTTTTCTCCTCTGTTTTACCACGCTCCATTTAGCTGCTCGATTTCCTCTTCCACATATTTGTCTTTGTTCTACAAATCCTACTTATCAGCAAAGCTGACGAGAGGCTGAGGATTGCAGCAGCAGAGCAGCTCGATAACAACTGCAGCCATTTAGACAGCTGGTTTGTACAAATAAAGAAGGATGTGTTATCTTGCAATGTTATGTTTCGCTAATTATATCACACACAAACATGTTTCGGATTGATGAAGGACTATGTCCTCTAAAACCTCTACATGTAACTGACATTCAGAGAATATATTTCAATATATAAGCTGTTGAACACATCATTTGAACCTGAAATTCACCCGGCCAATTCTTTCCAGGATCCTTTTCCAGGACACTTCTCATTCTACATGGTGGTTATACTATAACTATATTGTGTTTCAAGTGACATTTTGGCAATGGTGCTCATAAAAGGAATATAGCAGATCTTAAAGCTAGTTAGCCCTGAATTAAAACTTGTCAACTTCTCCTTCATATGTAATGTAAAGAGATCTGCCTGCTGTGGTTGGTTGTTCCTCAATACATAACATGCTTTGCACACTGCTGCGTTCCAAAAGTTGAACTACTTTTAACTCATGGTGAAAAAGCGGAGCCTGTGAACGCTTGCGATTAGTGATGGCAAAAAACAGCATGTGTACGGACCCTAGAGGTCCCATAATGTAAAACGTGAGATTGTCATGTATTTGTTTTATTATAAAACATTGTTTTAGTGCTATATAAACAAGTATCTTAACGCTCAATCGAGGATTACACACAGCCTGTATTCAGAATATGTGTCAGGATTTCTGTAAAGTTGTGATGTAAACATTCTAAATGTGTTGCAGTGTTTGTGAATGACATCACCTGACAGGAAGTAAACATGGACCCAAGCAGTTGCCTAGTAACGCAATTTTGTTAAAACGCGCTTAAAAGGAGCATTTCAGATACAGGTGTATTCAGACACACAGTATTAAAGCATGTAAACATGGTCGAGTAGAAACAAAATACAAGTACGAACGTGGACAATCGCATAACATGTGACCTGTAAGATAAAAACAAGATTTATTTAAAGGAAACTAAATGTCATACCTAGATTACATACAACATATATCTGTCAGACTTTCTTCCTCAGTCTGATTGATTGATTTTCAGAGCTTTATTGTGATGGCTTCATAAATGTAGTTCCAAAACAACAAACTTCCTGGTTGGTTAGGGTTAGGGTTAGGGTTAGCTGTTACCTGTTGGGGTTTGCAGTGGCAGGGAAGCTCCACAGTGACTCCAGCCAGGTAGGCAGCGTTGGTGAAGGTCAGGAAGGCGGGACAGGCTCTTCTAGCAAACACATCCTGCTTATCTTCAGGAGCCTCATAGCTCCTCAGCTCAGGACACAGGGTGAGGAAGAGGAGGAGGAGGAGGATGGGAGAGGGGGATGGTGGAGGCATTAGGCTTCTCAGAGAAAACAATAATGTGCTTACAAGCTACAAAGGTCACAACATAAATAAAATAATTCTGCACAAACACAGAGAAACCTCCAGTGTGTTTGTTCTGTCTCGTTTCAGATAAGTCAAACAAAGTTATTTTTTAAAACACAACAGCTTTGATGGAATCTGATGACAGAACCATCCTCTGTTGTCAACGCAAACATCTGGAGTCTCAGCCTTATTATACTTTCTGACAAACTCTAGTGTGTTTGGGTCACAAAGATTCACATTACCTTTATGTCCTGTGTTGGCTGCATTAAGAAGCAAACATCCTTGTATCTACTTTGTCCCGAGGACATTCTGAATAAATGATCCTCTCAATAAAGTTAAACAACTTCATCCTCCTCAAACATGTCCAGCATTTCATAGCATGCTGCTGTTTTATAATTGTTTGATGTAATAGACATACAGTTCCCCAGATGGGCTCAAGCTGCCTTCACATGATAGGAAATGTTCCCTGTGCTCTCACCGCAAGGTAGCTTTTGTTTCTATGGTTACATCCCCCGATTGTGGCACTTACAGCTCTTATCTGATTGGTTGCGCATTGAAAGGTCGAGATCAAAGTTGAAATAATTTGACAAATGAGGGCAGCACTCGGAGGCTTTTTGAAGCGGTGCGCTAGAGGCAAGAGGCAAGAGGCACTTAATTTTGTATTATACATATCGAGAGAATTATTTTTTTATTTCATGCATTTAAATTGACCCGTTTGTTAATCTATATAGAAAAAGAAAGCTCTGTGTCTTCGACCAACAGCGCTCTCATTTTAGTGTAGAGTGCCAGATTTAATAAACGAACACACCCAATGTCAAAGAAGGATAAATGACCCACAACGCTGCAAATCTACAGTTATAAATTGTTGAACAGTCACCATTTGTCTCTGTCACATCATTCTCGTTATTGTTCCTTCTTTCAGACCTGTTGGACAGAAGTAGACCAACACTGTGTGTTAGGCTCTAGGGACGGCAAATATGCTCCGTCTGTCCACTAGTTTGTTCCAGACTGAAATATCTCTACAGCATCCAGCAGATATTTCAGTTTGCTGCATCACCATGAAAGAACAATGACATACTTTGCCTCAGGAAGAAGTCCTTCCACACCTCATAATCCACACTTATGAGTCGGTTGATGCGAGGTGAGCTTTGTTTCATCCACTTAATTCGTCCTGCACGTCTCAACAACACTGCTGCAGGAGTCAAGCTGCAGGACGATGTTGCTGTAATATGATAAAGTAGAAAAAGAATGAGTGCAATGAAGCGGCTCTCTGCTGAGCTGCAGGTCTGTGTATCGTTGGGCCTCCAGCAGAATGAACAGAACACGCTTCTGTACAACTTCACTGCCTGGAGACACAAACAAAGTGTATGATGTAAGCTGGCAGCCTCGGCTGAAGGCATGCGCTGAAAGATGATTCCAGTGTGTGTGTGTGTGTGTGTAAATGTTGGGTACAATAGTTTCAGGATGGATTTTCTCTGTTACTGAATGTGTGAGGGCAGCAGGATGAATAACTGTGTTCAAAGCGATACACACTTCAGATGGCACCTCCCTATTTACCATTAAGAAAACGGAATTCAGTTTCAAAACAACAATAATATGTAAACTGCGTGGGACCCAGTCTTTTTTTGACAAGCACATGCTTCATTCGGTAATCGTAATTCTTTATTTTATTATTTATTTTTTCAGCGGACAAATGTCTAATTTTGAAATAAATAAAGCCATAACCCTTAAATGAGAGTCAGTGCTCCGAAGGGGACTTGTTAGAAGAATGAGTTTTAATTTGAAAAACATGTCGTACATGGCAGGTCATTTTGAAACTCCTCTACATAAATACATGAAGATACAAAAGTATAAAGATTTAAGTACAAACATGTTTAAGGACCGTAAGTTTGATATATGTAAACATAACATGTCTTTTGTGTAACATTAAAACAAAATGTCAAGAAAATACTGATAAAAAAACAAAACGACATTTGCAAATGTCACATTTACGTAATCTCATTTCTGAAAAGCTGCTTGATCCTTAAAAACAGCTCTTATTTATTTATTACTAAATGCCAGGATGTAAACACATTTATTCAAAATGTTACATCCAGTGAAAAAAAACAACTTTGTGTTTAATACTGTTTTTTAGTGACATTGGTTTTATCCTTCTTCTGAAACAGCTTCTTACAACTACTTAGAAAAAAAAAAAAAACGTCATCACTGAGGAGCGTCACAACAAGTCGATGGTGGACCCAAGTGCAGCACACAGGAAACCAAGGATAATTGGTAATGACCTTCATTAGTAGTCAGGAGCAGGTTATAGCCGAGTACACTGATCCACAGCGGGATGATAATAATCCACAAGGACCAACCAATAGGTAGCAGGCAAGGAGGTAAGTCGGGGCCGGCCGGAGGGTCGGGAAACAGGCAAGGCAGGTTGAAGGAATCCTGTCTGGGTCGGGAAACAGGAAAGGCAGACAGGTCCAAAACAGCCTTGGTCGGGAAACAGGCAAAGCAGGCAGGGTCGGCAACGAGAGATCTGTTTGGGGAAGAGCGCTTGAAAGACTTGCATGATACAGAGTACAATCTGGCACTGAGTGAGTGACTGGGAGAGGCTTAAATAAGGGCTTGATTAATTGGCAGTAGCCTGAGCCCAAGGTGAGGTGATGAGGTGGGAGTGGCTGGCTGGTGAGGTGAAAAGGAAGCGAGGTGTGGAAAAGTACCAGGCTAAGGTAGGAAGTACTGGAGCAGACTGTGACAGAGGACATTGTATTGACTGGACGTTAATTCCCTGGAAGTAACCTTCACCCTAACAGTACATCTCTATGCGATACCTTTTGCATAATAACACCAGCAACATAAGTTATTTGTGTGTATAGATCAGAAACACATACATAGGGCCACGGAAACAGTTGTTTTTATTATTTGAAATTTTCTAAAGCCTGAAAACAGAGCCAAGGTGCAGAGGTCTTCTCTCAGGAAAATGGAAAATTTGAACAGTGAAAAACGTTAGGTTAGGGAACCCGTATCATAATGGTGTTCATAATACATCCCCTCACTTTTCAACTTATAAACTAAACTAAAAATGGGCCTCTAGAAGCTCACACACACACACACACACACACACACACACATTTCTCGGTTTTATGTGAAAGGATAAATAGGAGGTGCAGAAAATGTATTACTGCTTCTCCTCTTCTGTCCCTTTTCTTTATTCTTCTTGTCCATTAGCTTTAGCCTTAATCCAAACACCATTTACTATCGGCTCTGGGGCACCATATACAACACCGTCTGTATCTCATCGGTCCTCATCTCGTCCTTTTATTCCTCTCGTCCACTTCAGCTCAGTAGCTACATCCTGATCTCCCAACTCAGCCCGTCCCAAACATCCATTAATACAATCCTCTGGTATATTTAACAACACATCCAGTCCCTCAGTTAAGCTCCAGGAAAAACAACCTTTTCTTCATGGTTTTCATCATCTCGCTCTGCCTCCTCCTCCTCCTCCTCCTCCTCCTCCTCCACTTCTACTTATTGACTCCATCTAATAGCATCCATTCTGAGGCTTGATTTTTGAATACCACCTATTCCTCCAACGTTATTATCACCCCTCCTCCTCGTCTCACAAAAGGTCCATTAAATGCTTGGCACCACCCAAACATGTCACTCAGCCAAAACATGTTGTCCTCTATTATTGTAATCAAAGATGGTCTCTACATAAATCTGTCTGTCCAACACTCTGGTCCAGAGCGAGACATTTCCACAACAAATGGCAACCAATGTATATTAAATGTGTTGTGGATATTCAGAGTTCCCAGAGGATGCTTCCTAATGTTTTTGGTGATCTCTTAACTTTTCCTCTACGGCCACAATCAGACCACAAGAGCAATTTGTCTATCCAAAACAAAAACGCTCAATAACCATGAAGGGGAGAGGATCAAATGTGCAACTAATAGATATCACCATGACACGTCCTAATGTGATTACTTACATTAAGATAATAATTGTTTTGTGTGTTGACTCCACTGTTTAGGTTGAATCAAATGACATCTACTATGCGACCTTCTCCTCCTCGCACTGATTTCTCCTCCTCGCACTGATTTCTCCTCCTCGCACTGATTTCTCCTCCTCGCACTGATTTCTCCTCCTCGCACTGATTTCTCCTCCTGCTCCTTGTTGGATTTCACAAATAAATGTAATGTTATTTCAGCCTCACATGATGAAACATGTTTTGAAAGATTGCTTTAATACCTTCTCTGTAACCGGAATGATTCAACCTTTTTCACCACACATCTTATAAACATGACATTATTGCAACCATTTTTTAAGTCTATCAGTTTGTATATTGATTTCGTTCCTTCACACAGCCGCACGACCGTTGGCGGTGGAAAAGTATTACATTGACAAACTGTGTAAAATATACAAATAATTCATAAAAAAAAAAACGATCATAAGATGGGTTGTATGCATTTAGTTCTTTACTCTATTTCTACTTCAATTTTCATTTTATAAATCTTTTTGGGGAGTCTTGGGGAGGGACATTAGTGGTACAGATCTCCCTGAATATCTACCCCTGCTCCCATTCACACATGAACCAATGCAGTGCACCAATGTTCCTGCACATTTCAGGTGTGGAAGGTGCCACTGGTGGGGGTTCTGTCAGTGTTATCTAGGGGAAGCAAACTTCTTTCTAAAAATCAAGTCATTTTATGTTCCTTTTTATTGAACTATTCAGAGCTCTCCTTAGTGGAAACTAGAAACAATCCTTTCACTGTTCAAAGTGAACATTTCATTCATGAAAGTTTGCTCCAACACTGTCTGTGAGTGTGCAGTCAGTTCAGCTTCGTAAGATGTTCGATTGGACTTTTTATTGATCTGATCCCTCTTGCCTTGTATTTATCATTTCAAACTCTTCTTTGAGATTCACTGAAGACAAACTCTGAGCTCAAACAGTAGCCATTAGATTAAATTCTGTAGTCTGAGAAATTGCTGCTTTAACTTTAAAGCTGTACTTTATCCGCACTAATGGAGAAGTTTGTTTGTTGAATTTAGAAATTCTGGTGTTGGATATCGAAGGGCATCTGATCCGTCTGCAAAAACACATTTTAAAGATCATCCTTCTTCCTCCAGAGAAACATGGACTCATCGATTTTTACATGCTTTTCCACAGTAATGCTATAATTTGGTATAATGTTGAAAACCTAAAACGTGTGTGAAGTAAATGTCCAAGTTCTAAAGAAAATAAAAAATGATGATACAATAATTATTATGCTAGCATTAAGTAGTCAACCAAATCAATGTTCTGCGCTCCTATAACATTATCGATTGACAGTTTTTTAAATAAGTATGAAAATCGATGCAGCAGAAGAAGAAATATCATCTTTATTACTTCACATATTCTCCTTCCTTGTGGTCTCGAGCTAACATGTCAGTCAAGTCGAGTCGATTTTATATATACAACCTAATATCACAACAACAACATAGGCTTTTATTTTGTTTCCAACCTCCCTCAGTCGACAGAATGTCAGCTGAAGACGCTCTCTTCTTCCAGCAGCGTCCTTCACATTCACACTTGTTAGACTTCGTGCACACAGCCCTTTACCGAGCTGCTCCACTCGAGCAGTTGGCAGTTGAGCTGCTTCAATCAAAGGCCGGCGAAGACGAGCCGTTGAAGGAGGAGGAGGTGTTACTCATTCATTCTCCGCACTTAACATTTCCCAGCTGGTGCTGCGGAGCCTGCTCCTCGGGGGATTTCATTTTGACTGCCCGAGGACCGGGAGGTTTTTAAGTTCAGGTTATGTGTCTGTGAAGGATTTTGACTTAGTTTTTTTTCAGTTCCACCATCAAACCAATGTTTCTCCTTGTACACAAGACAAATCTAAATTTAATGAGCACAACTGAAGGGTTTGATGAGTATGAAAGTGATGTGAGTGAAATGCTTAACCCAACCGTGCATATATGGAAGACTTCAGAGCCAAGCTGAAAATAGACACACTACCGGTCGACAGGGATAATTGGTGGCGTCAGGAGATGAAGACATGATGCTTTCTCACTTTGAACTCATTCCCTCATACTGCCTTCAATGAAAAGCCTTCTGAATTTCAAGAGGACACGGGCACGAGTGGTTATACTGGGAAGCTCCTGACTGAGTGAGCAGCAGGAAGCCAAAACAGTTCTCAGCTAAATAAAGACAGGAACTGTGTGTTTATATAGCTGCAGACCAGAGCAAGCTTTTATGGTTTGATCCACTGCAGGTGCTGCATGTTTAATGGAGGATAGATGCTTTTTTGGGGGGGAATGTCATCTGCTGGCTGCGAGGATGAAGCCTCAATATGAAGTTAATGCGAGATTCTGCGGCCGTTAGATTTGAGGAAGTGCTGAATGGTACGAGTTAATAAACAGTGGAGGAGGGAATTTGGATAATGTCTCTTTGTCTTTTCTTCCAATAAGCAGAAAAGTTTTCCTTAACTTTGGACATTTTCATAAACCCAAAGTTCTGGCCGACACACGAAGACGAAAATAGAACATATGTGTTTGTAAGTTCTCCTCCTGGAAGTCCCGCTGTCATCACATGTATCTGGTAAATTCCCCCACAAAGCACCTGCACACCTGGCTCAACTTGTATGTGTTGCATACTTTGAATTAATCAATACGCTGGATTATAACGAAAAGATCCGACTGTTTTACATTACGGGAGGAGGAGGAGGAGGAGGAGGAGGAGGAGAAGGAGGAAGCGAGCATACTGATTCTTAATTTATTTTTGAAAGAATGATCATGGCCTTCTATGTATTGCATGATAAGATCATCTCTTGCTGGTTTCACCCACCATCTGAAAATACAAAAATAACAAATAAATAATACATTTAATGGAAAACACACATTAATTTCTTGCTGGTAGTTATGTTTAATGAAGTGCCTCTAAAAGCTAAATTGGTATTGGTTGTTATTACACTGAAAGAACCATTTTACTATTAATGTTTTTGCAATTATTATGTATATTATGTAATCCCAGCTGCCAAAATACTAATAATTAAAATGATAAAGAAATATATAGTTTTTATTTTATTTTAACTGAAAAGTTATTATACAACAAAACTTATCAGGATCATAAAGACTCCCATTATCTGTGCAGTTAACCAACGAGGCCAGAGGAAGAGCCCTTAGAGTTCGAAAGAAAGCCATTTGTTTCATTTAATCTTAACAGTGGAACAGAAACATGTTTAAAATTCTACCTGAATCTCACTCGAGGCAAATCTATGTGCATTTGTCCAACCGGATGTTGCTCAAAGCAAAAGAAGCAGCATTCACAAACAAGCAGCAAAGGTCAGTGGACAAACAGGACCAAATGTAACAGCAGGGCGATATCCTGAACGGTAGCTGAAGAGGGTTTATCAGATGTATTTATCAAGGACTCTCGCTGTGGTTTGTCAGAAGGTCACAGATTTAAATCCCTTCAGATGTACAAACGTCTTATCTGCAGAAATCCATCCATCAATCAATTTCCAAACGCTTATCTGGGTCTGGTTTGTGCTGGTAGGAGGCTACGCAAGCTAGCCCAGACACCTTTTCTATGATTTGAAATGTAATTCCCTATGGCATGGCAGAGGTGTCCTCACCAGCTCAACCGGCTCCTTTCGACGCAAAGTTCCTTCTTTCCCTCCAGCTATAAAGGTGGGGCGAACAGCCAGCTGTCACAGCGAGGGGAGAGACGTGAGGAGCATGAAAATAGCCGAATAACCGCGCACATTCTCTCCTGGAAGACATCACAGCGTAACACATGGTGACACAAAATAATATCATGCTTCGATAAAGCGGACCCTGGGAGAGGTTTATTGAAAGTTGCCGCAAGACATTTAGTGTTCGTTACTTTTAACTGGAATCAATTTAGCTTTATTGGCTCTCTTTCTTTATCCTACAACACACACTCCCACACACACAATATATAGAATCACTGGGTAACATGCATGTGATTTTGAGGTCAGCAGGCATTTTTCTCCTGTGCAGCTCTCACTGAGAACAGTCACAAGGTCATTGCTGGACGACAGTTGCTGCTTCAGGGCGGACCGAGGTCTTTGAGGCTGTGAGACAGACCTCTGCATCAGCCATCCAGCTGTCTCACTGCTGGTCGGGTATATCTGCCACTCACTGTCTCTCTTTTACTCTGATCTCTGACTGTGGAGGAGTAAAGCTTAACTAAGAAATACTTTGGCTGTAGGAAGGTGGTGCAGGTGTACAGCCTCATTAGACATCTGAAGTTATGGTTTTGTGGCGCATGCGGAGACAAAAAAAGATACGTGAAGGAATTTCACCGATCAAAGGAAGTTGCTTTACTTCTGCTCTTCAAAGACGTTCTCAAAGAATCTGTTTTCGTGAACACCTCCTCAAAGTGGGAACAACAACTGGTAAACGGGTTTAAACACAACACAGAGCTCATGAACACACCAAAGAACGACTTCTCTACTGGAGCATTTGAATGCACCATAGACCTTGGTGCCATTCTAAACATATCATTGGTTTAGTTTGCAATTATCAATATTTTTAACGATTGTTTTTTTACGAGGAAGGAAATGCACTGAATGCATAACTTTTGTTTGTTTGCGAGATAACTCCACAGGCCACTTTAAGGCAGGGGCACCATGTTTCTTGCATCGGTAGGTGTTTGCAGCTGTTCCGAATGGCCACGCACAACGGCGTCGTCATAAAGAGCGGTACGATGCGACGTTAGAGTAAAGGGGGATGCTGGCACACACTTTCACACAGTTCCTAATTGATGCCATTCATGTTATTGTCCCATTTGTACACGCATGTAATTTTTGCATGAATCACATTATAGTTGTACTTACTGATGGTAATAATGCAGGTGCTTTTTATTTTCAGAATTTCTCTGCTGCTCTAGGCTACTGTGTTAATATTTCAATATACGAAAATCTAATTTCCTTGAACAAATACTATTACATAGAAGAGTAGTTATAATGCAACACTGGCTGTGGCGAAGCAAGCAAAGCATTAACTGTCTTCCTCTTCCTCTGTCCGTCTTTATGCCTTCCATCATTAATTCTATCGGTTCTCCCTTCTCCCACTAATCACTGTTCATTAGTCATGGCTGCTTCTATTTTTAGATCTGCTAATTGCATTGTTACCAATTAGTTACAAATGCATAGGAGGACATATTTCTGTGCGTGTGACAGCATGGCGGTTAAATTAAGTGTTTGCATCAGTTGCATCCATGCAAATATCTGTTCATTATTTATTTTCTATTTAAATGTAACGCAAAGGTCTGTCGATGGCGATGATTACGTTTTTACAAGCGTGTGCAGGGTTGGGTTTCCCCCGCTGGCTGGAAATGATTTGAATCTAATTGTATTGCTATAATTGTCTCATGGCGACAACTTGGCTTTACCATGATCATTCTCAAACAGAGCTGGTCATGTGACGCAGGCAGACATGTACAATCTATCTGTGCTCAGTGGAAGCCAACATGCACAATGACAGCGAGAGCAAATATAATATCCTCTACCAACACGAAGGTAAAAAAAAGGCTTCTCATTCTTCTATCATACAGACACAATGACAAACTTTTCCTTGATACAATAGAGTCATTTCACAGTGTGACTGTGAAAACATCTGCTGCCCACAGACTCAGCCTCCTGCTACGGTGATTTAACGATGGCATCATGAGGAGGACCAGATACCATAGATCACAGTGGAGACAAGAGATCTGCTGCAGCCCTGCTCACTGTCTGTAAATACAACTGCTTCACTCTCTGTAGCAAACTCATTCATGGACGGATGAAATATGATGTGCAAACTGAGCTTGCAAATAGAGTATCTGCAATATTTCAAAAGGTGGATATCCACCCCTTGGACCTCACTTTCCAGCCTATGGGTCACAAGCGACACTTCCTTAAGAACACAGCAGCATGCTAACGCTAGCAGGTGTCACTACAACCAATCCCCAGGTTAACTAAAGTAATCAGGTTAACGCTATTCACATTGGTTGCAACCTACCTTTTGTATGTCTCTGTATCTCTTGAGACGCTAAAGACAACAGGAGGGATAAGAAGTTCATTGCATTGTATTAGACTGCAAGATATGAGTCATGGTGTGAGGAAGTTGTGGTAATTCCTAGTGCTATGATGTAAATAGAGAAAATACAAAACACAAGTTTGATTTGTGTTCAAGATCATTTAAAACGCTCCTCCTCCATTGAAGAGCATTTTTCCAGTCCGCTGTTGATGTGTGTCTGTATAATTGTTATGGTGTTGCATGTAAATCAATGTTTTTTAGTGTCTGTTGATTTGTTCAGCGTGTTACCGCCCAGGGACTGCAGATGGAAATTAGTTTGTAGCTAAATCTGCCATAAATCTTCTCTTGCACGCTCCTTGTTTAATAAAGACTCATGATAATGTCATTATCATCCATAACCAAGCTTTAGCCATGACGTCGACAATTTACAGCCCTCATGTTTAATATTGCATTATTTCCTTTCCTACTAAAGGTTAAAGGTCAGCCAGTGCTCTGTGGGTGTACCGAACACGCTGGTGACTCATTCAGCTGGACACAAATCAATCAGATCAATTTGGCAACATTCCCTCACATTCATCACGGTTTTGTAAAGAAATTAAGTCAGGAGTTCACAACCCCCTGTGGAGGTCAAAGGTCAAGATATTACGATGGATATGTTCTATTTCCATCTTGTCAGCAGATGGATGTCACATCGGCCCTCAAGGGGCAATTCCAATGTGTGTGTGTGTGTGTGTGTGTGTGTGTGAGAGGAACTATACGGGGACCTATGTACTGTGTGTGTGTGTGCTTTTTTAAGGTCAACCAAAAGTCTAAATTTGGGACGCTACTTATCAATTTCTTAGCCTCATATGAAAACCAAAACTGAGCTAAAAGAAGAATGAAAGTCTCATTCATCAGCCACAAACACCACTTCAATGGGATCATAATATACCATATAGCTCCGTGTCAAATGGATGTGTAAATAGGCATTCCTTTTCTAGCATCTGCAGTTTAAGTTAAGTCAACATGTCAAAAGAAATTGTTTTTCTGCGCTTAATAAAATCCAGCTTTTAGAGTGTGAATTTACAGATTTTAAGTTTTGAGAATATTACAAACTAACATGCTCAGATTTGGCACTTTTTGTCTCTTCCATTAAAAAAACATTTTGAAACTGTGTTACATTTGAGTCACCAAGGGTCATGCCAGCAAAGCTCCTGTCGGGCTAACACAGGTTGGACGATGCCTGGCTTTGTCTCAATTGGGAACCTTTAATTATTAATTTAATTTATGCAACAAATCTCTGTGTGATTCTGGGGTTTAGCAGAGACATGTGTAGAACACTCGCCCGGCACCACAAGGGGTCTCAAGCTTTGTGTATCTATGGTAAAAAACAACATTATTGGCGAAGATACAGACGTTAGCTGTTGTATCAGAACAACAACGAGCGCTCTGATAGTGCTACCTTCTCATGTGAGTGCTAAACATTAATAACTGGTTACATCAATGAATTTTATTTTATAAAAACAAATTGCTGCCTCGAAATTTTTAACTGCCCCCTCAGTCCCTTCATCCTGGTGCCTGACAGTGAAGGGAGATGTGGGTTGACTTTGGTTCAGTAGATGTGGATTATACACAGATATTTTGTATGAAAATGGTTAAAGCTAGAACAGAGCGAGTGACATATACTCAACCAGCTGTAACTTTTCTTTGTTCTCTTTGTTCTTTAGCATAAGAACACTTCATCACGCTGCCTTAAGCGGATGATTAAAATCATAAATTAGGGAGCACTTAGTCAAATCTGTTTCTCTGGCTACGAAGAAGAAAGTGTGTTGAGAAAATGTCATTGAATGTGTTCGACAGGAGTGAGCAGCGTTCAAGGAGATTTGTGCGAAAAACTGTTTGCAAGAGTGTACATGTGGTCTATTTTCAGAAGAGTTAAGTATAAGCTCAAAGCACTTTGGATAAAAGTGTCTGCTAAATGCACAGATACAGGTAGATAGAAAGAAAGTTGGGAGGTAAAATGAGGATAGAGAGAGCCAAGAGTGCAGAGAAATGGTTCGTCGATAAATAGAAGAGGAAAAAAGAGGAAGCAAAAGCTCTTACAGGCAGGAAGAGAAGCAGGTAAAAGCAGAGACAGAAAAGAAAGAAATGGAAGAAGAAGTGAAGTGAAGGTAAACCGTGTGCACGCTGGGCAACACCACTTATAAAGCTGAATGAAAAGACAACAACCGGCGATGTTCTTAGCCATGTGTGTAGTTCCGTTAGCTGTTGTCCAAAACAGTCCAAACTGAAGCAGCGAGGAGTCAGAGATCAATGACGGCATAAAAACAATTCAATAAAATATGTTTTTCAAAACTTGTGAACTACTGCAACCAGGAGAAGTCCTTGGCCATACAGTCATAAATGAGCACAAAAAGAGATTTTGAGAGTTTTTTGTGTTTTAAATGGCCTTTTCTGACAATACGGAAACATATAGTGTGGAATATCACTCGCCATATTGTTGGAGCTCTTTACATAATGTGCTGGATCGCCCTGTTGTCTCAGCCCGGGCTCAAAGGCTGTGACAGAAAAGGGAGACCAGATGAACTTAAGGGAAATAAATAGGCATTTTATTTACAATGTAACAATAAAGAATAGAACTAACGTGGAAGTCAGTAATCGTCATGTAAACAGGCACTCCTCCATGTGTGACAAAGTCTGCAGCAAACAGAACAACACAGCGTCAGCGAGGGTAGAGTGAGCGACTCTGTGGGAGGGTGGTCGACCTGGATCTTGCAAGAAAAACAGGGTTTCCAACGGGAGTATCGGCAGATCACAGCTACTTCATGAAGGCAGCTACACAGACAAGTAATATAACTTAACAATTTGCGCTATTTATTACATGTTCTGTAGAATATCCCACCAATCTCCACGCTGACACCCAACAACTGGAGAAGCTTTTCAGAGTGAAAACCAAGATAAGCATATCAGAGCGGTATGAATGAACGGTACAGCACAAAATGGAAGAGCAAAGAATTATTTCATACATGGAGCTGCAAGCGCAGGAGGTGAACGGATTGAACGTTCACAAATGTCGGACAAAATGGCCTGAAGCTGCACAAAGCATGCGTTGTCTTTACCAAAATTCCAGTTATAATGAACTATTTTTACTAAAAACACAAAAATGACAGTTAGGGTTAAAACTATACTGTGGTTGTTTTTGGAATTCAGTAGAATTTATTGTACAGAATATAAAACATCGTGCAAGAGCCTTACAAGCAGTGGCGCTAAAAAATAAGTGAAGATTTGTATCATCAATCAAAATAGTTTATCCTCTGGGAGGCATGCATGCACTACATTTCAAAACAAGGCGACACAAGTCTTGTTGTCGGTGTCAGAGGAAAGCTCATTAAATATCAAAACCAATAGGGATCATCCTCTGGGGAGCATGGGAGTTAATTTCACAGCAATCTGCTCATTTGAGTTTGATATGAATGAACTACAAAAGGGGAAATCTTCCCTGGAGGGTGTGTTGGGCAATATGGTCATCCTGTGAGGAAGTGTTGTCAAGGTATTGTGTGGTATCATTATGAAGACAAATAGGTTAATATGCTCCATAAGGTATTTTGCTTGGGTTCAACCTACAGGAGACACTCAGACTGCAGTAAATACAGGACAGATCTGGCTGAAAACATGACCTTCAGTGCTGAAAGGGCAACATGGAGAAATTGCTTTAACCTTTTTCCTCTCACAACTACTTTGAAACCTGTGACCAGAAACTCTGAAAAACTATTAGAAAAAGGTCAAATGGTTGTTTATGAAAAAACTCTGTTGATTATTTTTCACGTTAGAGATGCTTCCCCCTCTAGCTCCCAACTGTCATCCCTGTCATAATTGTATTATTAGCTAACCGTGTACAAGTGTTTCAATTACGTTCATCCATCTACTCACGGGATCAGGATCCCTGAGTTTGTCCTGAGGCTCGAGGCGGTAATGATGTTGCTGGGAGGAGGCAACACCCTAAAGGTTAAGTCAGGGAACAGAAGTATCGTGTGCACAGTTAATGCTACACATAGCATCTGCACTGATCTTTGTTCAGGTAAGTATACGTTAAATCCCATCTGCCCGTATACCGTATAAGCACCTTTACCCCACAACATTTTTATTTGGGAGCCTAACCCTAAGCCTTTTCCGATTATGTCTTTCCAGTGCTAAATGATATGCCTGAAGGGATCGAGGACTTTTCTATAAGATGAATAAATCTGATGATTTCCCTTCACAAAGAGGCATTACTGTACCGCTGTAGATCCACATGCTCACTGAGCGACTGCTGCACTTTTTTTTCTGTCTCCAAATTGTATATGGTCAGAAAGTGTTTACAGATCACACAGACATTTATTCATTTCTAATCGATGGAAGTTGAATAGTTCCGCACCGATCCTTTTTAAATGTTGGTAAAAAACAATTGTTGCCATGTTTCCGTGTGTGCAGCGCGGGAGACAAAGTCAGCTGCAAAATATTGACCATCATAGAATCACGTCAGCCTTCAATCTTAGTCTTTAGCATGTATATGTTTTTTAGAATTGTAAAAGTGTTGTCAAACCGCTTTGATTGATTTGCTTCTCCCACACGAGCTTCTGCAGTTGGTCCTCCTCCAGTTGGCTCTTCATTCTTTGTCAGTCCACCGTGACGTGTCTGACAGCTCATTGTCTCCACAAGTATTAACAAGGAATTGCTAAACAACACAAAACAACAACTCAGCCAAACTTAAGGTATGCTCAAAGTAAAAGTATGTGTACTTGATGGGATAACTCAATCTTTTTAAAGATGAGATCATATGTGTATTCATGGCTAAATACAGAAATCTTCCACTGAACCTGCACATTAGAAAAATGCTTATATCTAAGAATGCAAAAAAAAAATTAAAAAAGAAATGTAATAATTAATTTTGTGTTTTTTAACAAAACTAGCTATATAAAATATAAATATATCACTATTGAGTTCATTGATTGTGAGCTCTGTATTACTGAAAAAGTCAAAAAATAAAACAATGAGTCACACATGGCCATCTTTTCTTTATTCATTTCATATGCAGAGAAACATATACAATTTAAAATTCAAGCTTTAGCAAAAAGTCTCTATGCATTGACAACAAGCCAGCTAGCATGGTGGTTCAGTCTGCCACTGCAGAACAGGAACACGTACGTTTCTGTAGCTACAGCCAGAGTCATGTGATACAAACAGCTCTGTCACCTGACCCCAACCGATCCCCACCAATATTCAAACCCCGCTGACAGCAAATTGTGACTAGAAAGCATCAGTTGATATTTAATTAAGTGCTTCCATCACATGTTAGCAGTTAGGTGACACTCTGACCTTAGTCCCGACCCCAACGTGAGATAAGAAGTGTAGAAACTGCTGCAGGTTTTTGTGATCGCAGCTCAATTGTGTGGGTGGATTTTGTGGTTGAAAAAAGGTGAAGGGAGGTTTAAAAGTGGGGCCTTGACAGCAACAACGGCAAACATGTCTTTAATTTTTAAGCCGTAAGAACTGTTTCATTTCATAACTCAGGCAGTGAGCAATATGCGGTCCACAAGTAATACATAGATACATACCAGACAGTCTCCCGCACAGCAAAGAAACACTAATGCGATACAGTTTTTTCTCTTTTGATAGCAATAATAGTAATAACAACAACATCAACATTGTTTGTTTTTTTCCCCCTAGATTTGGATTTTCAACAAGTTTTTCATTTGACATTCATGTGGTCTGTAAAATGTAAACGAATGAAAGGAATCTCCCTGCGTTCAGATGCACGGAGGTAACAATACGTACCGTTACGGCTGGCGAGAAATTGTTTTTATTTATACACCGAGAATAACAAGAGAAAGAGGTCGGACGTTAAATAATGATCAGAACCATGTTTTATACTTTTACATAATTATTTAACAGAATGTTTATACAGAGCTAACAGACAGTATAATACATTCTGAATTGTTAAACACAAGGATTTTGCCCTCTTGGAGTCCTCTTTATGTAGTTTTGTGCTACAAAAAAACACCAAACAGTAATACAAAATATCGTAGCATCTTCAGTTTTACCAGCGACAGTTAAGCACAAAGAGCCTCACAGATGCGTTATAGCACGTCTTCATAAAAGGTGAAGCACGCCGAAGCCAGTGTCCTTGATGCTCCGGCCATTTTTCCTACACAAAGTCTGCTAGGTTGTACAAAAGACGACCAGTATTCATAAAACTATCTCAGAACAGAACAGACTTGGTCATCAAGGATACCAGGGGTATGACAAAAAAAGATAAAGCTCCAAGAATCTATGACACTTTACGTGGTAAAGACGAGCCTAACAAAGCCAGACTATTATGAAAAGCAATGTAAAGAGTCACTACCTGATTCTTTATACCCAATAGGCCACTCACTCCCAGCCCACTGCCGATGATGTGCAACTGTACTCCCTTCACTTTTGAATTTCAACACTTCAACAGTGAGCTGAAAAGAAAGGTAGGGACTCGCAGGCACTATTGGACCCTTTGTAAGCGATAATTAAATATCGATATCAGAAAACAATGCAACAATTTGGAGGCAAAGCCATTACATCAGAACACCTTCGAGTGTATTTTTGAGGGGTTTTACCCAGGGTCCGATTAGTTTCACCAGAAAGAGTTCATAAGTAATTTAGCTCACGGCACAAGCATTGATGCTATGGTTACCTGTAGTTTAAAACACCTTGAGCACAGATTGTAAAGGTGCGCTCACCCTGCTGAATATGCTGCTGAAATCCCCAATTTATAATAGCTAACCACATGTTAATATTCCACAGAAGCCAAGGGCTCCACTATGTTAGACCTCCAGCAAGCGATAACTCACTCTCAGGACTCCGCAGTGTGTAATTAGGTTTATACGATGTGTGTTCAAATCACCCTCCCATTTATTTTCTTCCATATAGTCAGTCTAACCCATTGTAAGGTATATTCCACCAATGGGAGTTGTTGCCATGGATGTATGCAGTTTAATTACTCCGTGTTCTGATTTAAAATTGAGGTTTAACTGTGTTTTTTGTGGCCAGTGTACAGTCCATTTATACATTTGTAGGTTTACATATCTGTAGCAGGTGTGCGTTACTTTTGCAAGTAACAAAAGTAAGACTAAGGTGACAGCTCACAGTGTTCTTGTACAAAGTTAATTACACTACATATACGTCTGATATTTTAGCAATTGGTAGCCAAAAATAAAGTAATGAAATCCTTAGATTAAAGACAGCTATTCTGAGAAATAAAAACTGAGCATTGTACTGTTCTCTAGTCTGATGGCTCCTGTCCTCAGAGGCTTTATGAATACAGGTCTGGACTAGTATAAACTAACAGCGAAGCACCAGTAAAAACTAACACATTTTAGCTTCAGAGCGAGCTTTAGTTAACAGACTTCACTTGATATTTAAGGCAATGTAAGTTCATAGTGTTCCTCTCAAAACAAAAGAAGACAAAATTATGCTTTTTATGTGCTGCAAATTGTAACTGCACCAAGACATTGGTTTGTACGTACATAACTTAAGCAATACAATTGACATCCAACCAAAACCCTTCATGACAGCAAGTGGTGTCATTAAATTCATCCTGAAAACAAATGAAAAAGAACGGAAAGCACACACATATTGTTGAAATTCAAAGTAAATACATTACATCTTAACCACCAAACCAAATGAAGAGACACAAATATACAATTAAAGAGCAAACCAACCCGAAAACAGAATCCGCAAGTTAATTCTTAAAGCCTGGACAGTTTAACCGTTAAGTGCCTCCCCAAAACTACATCAGGGCAGTGGGAATATCCAAAGTGTGTATCTTCATTATTGTGAAAAGAAATTGTCGTTTTGTTTAATTCTTCACAGCAAATATTGAGCCTTCCCTCTCCTGGGTATACAGTAGACCCAGATACTGAAAAGGTTTCTGGTAGAAGCTCCTTTGATTGTTCATGAGAAGCTTCTTTTTATTGAAGAACTAATGACAAAATATGATTTATACATGTTAAGATTGAGCTATGAACCAGAAAAAAGCACCACCATTTCCACAGACATTGAATGACTTCTATCTTGTCTGCATGTAAATCTATACAATATTTTTATTGTATCTAAAAAGGAAAAATAAGTGATATTCTGTTGTTACCGCCAATGAGCAGTGCCGGACAAATATGTAAATAGTTTTTAGAATATCATTTATCTTGTTTGTCCTAACATGCTTGTGGCAAACATTTAGGACCTGTTATAGTTTTTATTAATCACAATAGTGCACATATAAAAACTGCTACAAATACAACTTTGAAAAAGCATTATTGAAATTGGCACATTTAGACTTGTTATGTGCGAGACACATTTCAATTCAAGACCAAAAGTAAATATTATATTTTGCATGAAATTATTATCATTACAACATAATGGTTTGTAGTTTTGATATTTGTCTTTTTGCGTTGTCTAATGCTGTCAGTATCATTTCCAAAACTGTCCAGGAAATTAAGAATACCATATGTGGTTTCGAAATCAGGGTTGATTTAATTTTTAAGACACTAAGAAGAGAGAGAGCCCCTTTGTCCCTTGGAGTGGGGTCAGAGCACTGTGACCCCATCCTCCTGCTTTGCCACTGTGGTGCTGGGAGTCCAAATGACTCACTGTTAGCACCCCTACCCAACCCCACCCAATGTAAATGTCCCAACCTCAAAATATCTCAAACCCAGAGTTCATTACCTCAAAACCCCCGTTAGTTTCTCATCTGATTCCCCAAACCTGACAGCAGCTACAGACCTGGGAAAATCAGCACACCTCGATGTGTGATTTTCAAAACAGCTGTGATTATATCGCCTTGTTGCTTATAGTATTCAAACAAGATGTCTCAGATGGTAATCTCCTCCAACCTAATCGTTTTTACATTAGACCTGTCCTGTCCACCACAGTGGGTCAAATTCAGTGGCTTGAGTGAAACAGATAATAAAATCCTGTACACCTGTATAAATTACTCAAAAGGTGTTAAACTCATCATATTCCTAAAGTTTATACTAAAAATTTGGTGATAATTGCAATGTAACCATGGAAACAAGCAGAGCTTCAGCTGTTTGGCAAGTTAAAAATTGAGTCCCGAACCCAGGGCTTGGTATGTAAAAATGGTTTGGAATGAAAACTATAGCAGAACATCCCTAAATATGAGCCCTACAATTGAACTTTTTACTGAAAGCAAACTTTGGTTTATTTAAGCTAGTAAACTTCAGTCTACATCTCCAGTTATGACTGCATCAATGTTCATGTATACACTTTTTAGCCAGAGGTAGTGCTAAAAAGTGACTAAGTATTGCAAAAGACAGTGATGATACAGAAAAATGTAATCATTTCAGGGAAGTTATTTCCTATTAAAAGGAGGAAGGTGGTGTTTTTCTGCAACAGGTACACAAATGCTCCAGAATCAGCTAACGGTACAGAAGTGCCAGCTCAGGAAACAGAAGCAAACATTGATCTTGTAAATGGAAAAATAGAGAATATTTATATACTTTGTTTAGTTCATCTGTTAACCAGAAAATAAGTAGCCTTAGTGCGTGAATCTGCTATCGGGTTTGGGGTAATCTGTATTTCCTTGTATTCATTTTGAAACTTATTTAAACTTAAGAGATATCTGGTTCAATGGTACAATCACGGATGTGTTGTAAATACCATCTGGTAAGCATGTTTCAAAATATGAATTATATTTATAACAATTAAGAAGAACAAATTCATTACCAGTAATCGCTTAATCATCATTCGACAAATATCACATTTCAGATGTGCTTGGAATAAATATTATCTTTGCCCCGGTCATATAAAAGAAAACTATGTTCATGGCAAGCTTTTCAAGTCCTTGCTGCAAATTTAAAATGGGTACATCTACCGTCGGATACAGGCAAATTAACATTTCATGTGTGGACCAACCAGTCAGGCACTGTCCTTCATCTTGTGTCCTAGAACACAGCAAGAATAAAAATAAGTGTAATACCCAGGCTAGGCTTGTCCCAAACACAGATCGGTCGTTCATTTTTTTTTGCTGTTTTTGTAGGTTAACATCTCACCAGTTTGTCTCCGGTCCCAACCTCTAAATTGCCCACAGGTTCAACAATCACAAAAACTCTATGAAACTTGTTAGACAGGGTTTCTCAGGCTTATATAACCGCTGAAAAACATTCCTCCTATGAGAAATAACATTCATGTGATCCATAGACACAGTTTAAGAAATATTGTTCAGGAGAAACTTGTAGCACATAGTTATTTTCCTTAAGACGGCTATTGTTTCAGTATTACATCCAACCTTCTGTCTACCGGCTGCATCATCACATTATACTTTGTGTGCCCATGTAAGTCTTTATAAGGGCTCAGCAGCATATTACCATTATGTTTACCCATTGTTAGAGAACCATCACAATCAAGACCCCATAATGGGATCAGTGCGGGACACAGGGCATTGTGCCCACCACTCATGAAATAAAGTTATTTAAAGATACAATAAACAGCAGTGAAAGTGTATATTATCTATTTCACATTTCAAGAAAGCTTTACTCTTTCTTGGCAAGTCTTCAGTCCGCGATCCTTACCGTGCGTCCAATGTTATATTATTTCTATAAGCACCAACGCAGTGTTGCGTTGCGGTGGTTTCAGAGATTTTGGAATCTGCACTCCTTCTATTAGTCCTGTGCTGTGTATATGCTCTCTCCAAATGTCTAGCCCCAACCCCTGCCTTCTCATACCCAAGTAAAGTCAGACATCTTTCTAGAGATGCAGCAACTGGGTACCAACCTCAGTTTGCAGATGCAGTTTCTGTTTGTGAGGCTGTTGTTTTTGGATTTGCAATACATGTCAAATAATTCCTCTTTTGTGTTTAAATCCACCTAAAGACAGTTGGATTATTGATGTAAGTCTTACATTGCAAAATGTCTTACCCCTTCAGTGGAGGCCGTAATCATTCCAAGTTCCAGGATCCATAATATTTTGAGCTCCCCCCATATCCGGCACCATCGCCAACCCTGATGTCCACCACCTATCCCACCCAAGCTTGTAATGTATCCCTTTTCCCTCCCACCCTACCTTTGTCATCCACATCCCTACTCCTAAATTCTTTTCCTTTCGACCCCATCCTCCTCATCTCCCTCCCCCCCACCCCAGGCCAGTCTTCTAGTTGGGGGGCGGGGGGGCTCGTGCCGCTAGAGAGCTGTAATCTGAGTCAACTCTGTGTTGGAGTTCCCTGTCCCGTGGTTCTCTCTTCTCTGTTGGGGGTCTACCCCCACCAAAGGGAGCTCCACGCCTAGTCATGCTGGATTAGGTGTTCCTCCTCCAGGCCCACAACCATCAGCCTTGCAGCTGTAGGCCGCCGCCACCTCCCTAGCAATGCTCCTCATCCTGCCCGACTGCTGGGTGTCGAGGCGGAACGGTGACGGGTTGCAGAACTCGCGGAAGCAGCGCTTGAAGTTCTCATCCAGGAAGGCGTAGAGTACAGGATTCAAGCTGCTGTTGACGTAGCCCAGTGCGATGCAGAAGTGCATCAGGACCAACGTGAACAAGCTGCTCAGGTTGAAGCCCAGTGACTGAGCCAGGACCATGATCTGGATGGGGGTCCAACAGATGACGAATACGGCCACCACCACCAGGACCATCCTGGTGATGCGCCGCAGGTTGCGGTCCTTTTCCTTGGAGCCGGACAGGATGCGTACGTTGCGAAGGCGCTTGACCATCAGGCTGTAGCAGATGCTGATGATAGCCACAGGGATGAGGAAGGAGAAGAAGAAAACGCAGGTTCCGAAGACAGAATCCCAGTGACTCCTTGGCTCAGGCAAAACCACAACGCACTCAATGTCTAGATGCATTGGAGAAGAGAAAGAGATGAAGAGAGATACAAGAACAAAATGAAATATGTGATTAGAAAAAATTGGAAGAGCAGTCTATAGCAAGGTAGGTCCAGGATGTCTTCAGCCTACATCAACATAAAGACTGACAGCAGGGAGAAACTGCTTGCTCTCCTAAAAGTGAAAGAATATGATCAATCGTAGGATCAGTTATGCATTGGACCTTTTATTGAGCAGCGACACTTCCTCAAAGCTCTGGACTGGGGACTGGATTGCTCGCTATCATGACAGCTTTCGAGATGCTAGAAGGTCTGGTTTTTCACTTCTGATAAAACAGCTCCCCCTGCTTCCAGTCTTTGTGCTAAGCTAGGCTAAACAAGTCTGAATGCAGATAGAGGAAATTGATATAAATAAACCTTTATTTAAACATTATGCAATTAGAACTACTTAGTATATTTACAGAAAACAATCTGAGCTGAACACCTGAATAATATCATTTAAAATGCAAATGACTAATGAGTAGGCAGTGATACTAATAATAGAAGACAGGCACACATAATTGAGGAAAGAAAAAAACATCTGCATCTATATTAGGATATGATGATAGAGGTGCAAAGGAGACTGATGTGTGGCAGGATAAATGAACAGGGTGGGAGGAAGATGACAGGAAGATAATTGTGTCTGGACCACAGAGAGATAAGAAGAGGCAGGTAAAGTAAGAATGGTGACAGAGTTTTGGAAGAAGCAGGTGGGCTGGGGATGAGGATAAAAACAGAAAGGCGTCTACAGGACGTTGCACTGAGTTTACAAACAGCTTTAATGAATGATGACAGGAGAATATATTTTACAATATTTGTACAAAAACACACCTAACGATTCAGCCTAAATCCCAACAGAGAACAGCGCCGCAGTCCTCCTGATAAGACTGAACAAATTCACCTCAAATGCCCAAATGAAACTCAGCTGTTAGGTTTGGACACCTGAGGAAAATCCTCTTATCATAAAGGAAGAAACCAATCACAATCACAGTGGGCGACTGCTAGATAACAAACAGTAAACCTCTTCACCTCCGGCCAATGAGAAGGGATTTGCTGCAGATCCAAGGGGTGCAGTGTTTACAGATTATAACTCATAAACTCTCTGGAATCCTTAAAAAGAAATGAATCCTCACTCTTTCTGCAATATTGAACAAATTCTAATTTTGAACTGACGATTGCGCTAGATGAAAAGTTAAGGAATCACCAATGTTCAATTCATTTATGAACCAAATGATGGCAATTGCATCCATTTTGTGCCTTGAGATATGTCAGTCGGGACTGAAGTGGAGGAGAGATGGACGGAGATACAAGGTTATTAAAAACAACAGCATAGAACATGTAAATCTCACTTGCAATACAGTGAAATCTGATGACATACTTGGGAGTGTCACCTTATGACATCTTGTTATGACTTAAAATCTTACATTCCATCGTGTATGTTTAAAGGAACATTTAAGGATTCTACTGGGACTTCTCAAATTCCGGACCAAGGTCCACATACGATTAATAAATTGATAGTGACGTTGAGTGTAGTGTAGTTTAGAGATCCTGTAACAAGATGAATGTTGTTTTATTGCTGAGTATCTGCGTATGTCATGACGACCTGCTGTCGCTGCGGTGTTCACGCATCAACGTTACACTGGAGACACTTTGGAGTAATTAGTTTGAGAACCTCTTTATACTGAGGTATGGCTTGAGGAAAGTTTATGAAACTTGTGTTTTTACAAAAAGCACGATCATCAAATTAAACACTATTTTTGCACTTTCTGAAAACCTGACATTTTGAATTTAAGTGGTGTAAAGTATTGAACCGCCTACAGCAGCAGTTTAATACTTTCTTGCTTAGTCAGCCTGGTGAAACGAGAGCACGCTCTGAGCCCGGCAGAGCACAAAGAGCGATGGGAAGAAGGAAAAAACAACTCGCGTACATTTTATTTTTTTGACTGTTCATTTGTCAACAACTTTTTTTTGCCATTAGATGAAATTCATGTTTTAATCAAAAAATTTGAAGTGAGCAAAGTTGAGGATGTTCGCAAGGCCAAGAAGTTATACTGCTTTAAAAATGTAAGTTAAAGCAATGAGGCTTGAAAGTATAGCAGAAGAACACTTCAACCACTCTCTGTGTGCCTTCTAGTTACTGATTATGATAATTATCCTGCACTAACAAGTGTTTTTAATGAATTAGTTGAATTTCACTATCCCTTGAGAGCACAACATCAATTCAATTATTGTCCCAGTTTTTAAGAAATGGGACAAAACTTGAATATAAAAGCTTTAGAGACGTTGTTTGTACTTTTAAAACCTTCTACAAAGTAAACATTTAGCAGTCCGTTTCCATATTTTTTAAGGATTAAGCAATAAATCAAGTGGAATGTTTTGTCTTCCACCAAAGAATTCCATCCTCAAACTGTGTTTGCACCGGAAAGATAAAACAGAAAGCACACACACACACACACACACACCACACACCACACACACACACACACACACACACACACACACACACACACACACACTGCAGAATAGACTGCATAAATAGTCGAGATAAAGCCAGATCAAACAAATAAGAATAGGAACCGTTAAAAGAAAAAGTTGATCTATTATTCCATTTGGTGGATGCTTTTATTTGTTGCATCCCACAGGGCCATGAGTGTGCATGATTCATCGTGCGTGGGTGTCCCTTGTAGAAATGGAACCCATTACTGCCATAATCCAGCCATTGATCAATAACACAGTAAACGTCGGTGTGAAAGGACAGGAATAGTAATAACCTGCTTGATAGGGCTGTGAAATGTATGTGTTTTATAAAAATGGCTCTCAACACCAAAGAATATACTAATGGTATTGATCCCTGTTGGGAAATAATCCCTCAGAGGGGTCAGAGGGCAAATAGAACAGTAACCATGGTTAACATGTCCCAATTCAGTGTCAGCATCCATTGAGGACTGTGTACGTCACAGCATGTCCACGTGTTACGAGTAGAATCTAAGGAAAGCAAAGTTGACGCTTCATTTATAAACCATCCAACGGTTTTGTTCTCTGGTGTGTAATGAACATAGTTCATCTTCTCATTTCCTCTTCCCCCTCTCTGCTTCCTCTCTCTCTATTCTTCACACAGCGCTGACATTTTTGACAGCGAACCTTGCGGCCACTTTGACTTATCTATAATTTAATTCTCATTCTGCTCAGAGACAGCTCGTCAGTACACGGATACAAACCCGATCGTGTAGCTACCTAAATAACTGCAGATCCAGCTTCTAAACAGCTACATCAAAATCATAAAACTCCTAACAGGGAACTTTTATATCTCTGCACCTCCACCTGTCCGGGACTACTTCTCTCAGGCTTTCTACTGGGAGATGTCTGATGACATTTAGATAATAAAGAAATGGTCACTTTCTCTAGTTTAGTCAGTTTTCGTGCATTAATGCATTTGATTCACACACCAATGGTTGTGCAATTCATACAAGGCAACAGCTTGTTGGGGGTATTTAGGGGTCAGGTGTCCTGCTAAGGGACACTTGGACACATACGACCCTCTGGCCTTCAGACAACCTGGTCTGTCGCACCCACATTTGGCTAAATTCTGTCTTGGTTTGTCGTCCATTAGTGTGACAACATCAACACCAGGAGGGAGTGCATCCTGAGAGGCCGTGTCATCTACCTCAATGAATATCTGGTAAGTTTACCACAATATGTTTCCCCTGTAGCGTTGAACAGTGTTGCCCACACTTATTTCTACCATGGCATGTATTTATAATGAGAAAATCCTATGGCACACTGTAATCCCCACCCACATCTGGATGTCTTATCCCGTGTCTAAACCGTGTGTGGCGGACGATAACTTAAGTATCATTAAATAAATATATGAATAAATACAGGAATATATAAGGAAATAAACACACAAATAAAAAAATGCATGAATAAAAAAATATTGAAATAAATATAAAAATAGGTAGGTAATTGCATAAATAAATACAAATTTAAACTAATTTTATTTCACCTCAGTTTTTTTATTTACAATCAATTATATTAGTTTGAATTAGACAAATGTGAATTCATTTAATTTAGTTAATCATTTAATATTAGCTATATTTGATAAAAATGAGTTTTTTTGCATGGAAGTACTTAGTTTGAGTTGGGGCTGCATATATTTATTGGATAGTAATCCTGCGCACAATTTTATTGAGTGAATCTAATTTTTTTTAGTGCACAATTTAACACAAAAAACAAACCAAAGACATTGAATGTCTCAACGCTCATCTCTCTGAAGAGCTGATGGCGGGAAATCTCAGAGATGGGATTTATTGCTTTTCCATTAAAGCTTCTCTGAAGCTCCGATAGACACTGACACTCCAGAGCTGTTAGCGGCAGTCAATCAATGGCTGTTGTGAAATATCTCACCTTTTGAAATGTCAATGCGTGACGCTTTCTTCCCTTCGTTTATACGCAAAGCAGTGTTGTCATATATTGTGCATGCAGTGAAATAGTATTCACAATTATCCCAGATTAACCTTCATTAATTCAAAGTTTATTGTCAAACAAGGTCACATCATCAGTTCCTACAGAAAAGAATGTTTAGCTTATAATTCCTCTTAGGTTTGGTACTGTGATTTTCAGTGTATTTATCATCACGCTTCAAGTCATCATTCACACGCACAGGTTGCAATATGGATTTCATTTCTGCTAAAGACACTTCAACATGTCGGCAGGGGCCGGGGATCAAAGAGCCTCTCTGCCTCCTGAGCCGCAGCCGCACAACCACCGCAGCAGAAGTCACGAGAGCACTTAAGTTTGACCCCATCTTGATTCCCATACAGGAGATTGTTGGATTGCTCCAAAGCCCTCTACGGTTCAGACGGCATCTTCGACTCCTCTGACTGACATCCAGAGTCAATCAGCTGACCACAGGCCACCGCTGTTTAGAAAACAGTCGATTCCAACGACTTCAGTGACCTTGAGTGACAGATGACTGAAGGTTTCACAGAGACATAGTAGTGACACAAAGAAGAGAAATAACTGAAGACTGTGTCGTGTTATTAAGAGTGTCTTGCAAGGTCAAGGAAATGTTGTGGCAAAGCCTAATTAAAGGTCTATGGCAGACTGTGTATCTGGACATACTAGTACTTAATAGTATGCTAGTATGGGTATTGCAACGCACCCTTGGTTTCATTACAGGAAGCATTCTCCTGATGGATGCTTTTTTTACACCCAATTTTCTCTTTAGCGTGAACTTCTCCATATCCACTGTTTCTTTCCTGTTTCTCTCCCGACATTATCTCTGTCATCAAGTCCCTACATACCCTTCTGTCTTTCTTTCTTCCATATATAACCAGAGATCTGTGTCCCATCCTGGTTTCCATTTCACAGTTGGTGATTCTCCACCTCAGCTTTCGTTCTTTTCATTTATCACTTCTACCCTCTCTTGCGTTTTTAGCCTACGTCCTATTTGTTCTTTTCCTCCAGCTTGAATCATCTGTATTTTTCTCTCATCTTTTTATTTTCTTTACTTTTATCTTATCTGTCGATTCCTCATTTTCACATCTGTTCCTTTTTCTTTCTCTTTTTCCTCTCGACTTTTGCAAATCTTTTCTTGCTTTCTCTCCTCTTTATGATTAACTCTTCCTCTTCCCTTTTTTCCTTCTTCCTTTCACATTTCCTCACAAATCATTTCCTCCTCTTTCCTTCCCTTTCCTTCCCCTATGTCTTCAATTTCCCTGTTTCAGGACAACAGCATTGATTGAAACCTTCTGCCCTCCTACCTGAACACGTGAATGTTTGTTTCTTCATCCAACATCCTGAAGCCACTTTTCCACCAGAACGTTTTTGGGGAATTAATGCCTCAGCTTCCGCCTGGAAACTTTCCGTATGAGAAATGATAAAGAACCTACAGATATGAGAATACGCTGCTAAAATCGTGTAATTATTTTCATCGGGGGTTAATCAAGGTCAATCCAACTACTGATGTATTAATTGCATGGGCTACTGATAAAGCAATGATATGTCAAATTAAACAGACATATTACTTTTGTTAGTGATATGACTTATCGAAGTCAACATTCAAATCCTCTTTACTGTATGTAAAGTGTGAACAAGACCATATCGTCAGCACTGAACTCCTCAGTAAATATACATGTAATAATTATCAATTTACCATTTATAAATGACGATCTTTACAAAATGTTACCCAGTATTTTCGAGGCTGCACAGTACTGTGGCTATTTAAGCTGTCTGTTCTCTTCTTTTGTCCTCTTGCTTCTTCCTCAGAGAGGAAGTAGTCTGTCTTGAGTTTGAGTTGTTTGTCACTATATGTTTTAGATACTAATCTGGATGAAAACGTTCATTTTCAATGGTTAAAATGTTAAAACATGTAAAACATTGTGCAGCCTTGCCTGAGCGCTTTCTAGTCTACTATCAAGTTTGACAGCACTGGGATTGACGACCGATGCCAAACCAACAATTTATACAAGCGGAGCCTAGAGGGTAACTCCACCACAATCATTGAGCCAGTTTCAAAATAAAAGCTCATGTCGTGATGATGATAGCGTTGTTTTTGTGCAATGCTTTTTGAGTCTTTGTCGTTGATGCAAGTCTCTTGTTGATCAAAGAGTATAATCAGAATATAGTTAGCGATGGTTTCCATTAATTCAATATGATATCTGGTTTCATGCTCGTGCTGCAACTTCAAGCTGGCAAAGGAACTGGGGCATGTCTGCCCTCTCTGTAGCCTCAGCTGGTGTGTGTGTGTGTGTGTGTGTGTGTGTGTGTGTGTGTGTGTGTGTGTGTGTGTGTGTGTGTGTGTGTGTGTGTGTGTGTGTGTGTGTGTGTCTAACCTTGGGCGATACAGCACTTGTCATAAAGGTTTTATGTGGTCATGTCAGTAGGGGAGGGGGCACAAAACTCTAACACACACACACACAGACACACACATACACACACACACACACACACACACACACACACACACACACTAAATGGTATTCCTCAGTTCTCTCTTTTGTTAGTTTTCTTCCATCAAACTTTATCGCTGGATATTTTATTTTGATAATTTCTCTGCAATGTCTCATCACTCATGCAGATAATTCACGGGCGTACATTTAAATAAGTCAACGTTAACTTCCAGCGGTTTCCTGGGTAAAATTAAGTTTACTTACTTAATTTGATTTCATGTGGATGAAAGGAAGGAGATTCGAATGAGATGAAGATGAGAAAAAAGGTAAGAATAAAATGTGATTAGAATATCATGTCAGCGATGACAATCAAATTAAAATAAAATGAAGCTGATGAAAATAAGATGAAAGTGAAAGAAAGATACATATGGGGAGAAGCGGAGAAGATACAAAGAGTATCAGACAGAAGACGACAACTGAGAGAATGAGAGTGAAGTGGAGATTTAAATGAAAGGATGATTACATTTAAAATAAAAAAAGAAGGAATGAAATGGTGAGGATGGGAATGAGATGAAGAGGAGTGTAGAATGAAAGTGCTTACAGAGAAGGACAACAGAAACACGGACATGAGAAGTAAATTAATGAAATTAATAAAGTTAAATAAAGCAGGAGAAATTTTAAAAACTGTGGGAAAAAAGGAAGAAAACATAGAAATAAGAAGAAGCAGGAGATAAATAGAGAACGCAGGAGAGCAGAGATGTAGCTCCACTGTAGAGTAGACTAATAAAAATGATTATAGGATTAGGCCGTAGCCGCAGGCGGGATCAATATCTAACCATTAGACTCCCATTCTCCTGCTAGATACAATGTATTACGCTTTTTATTGGAAACATAGCCCCGATTACAGCAGTGCTATGTGTGGACATGTGGAAAATCACTGGCCGTTTCAGATAGTGATTTTCTTTATATTTAGCGATAACATTAATGTTAAAAGCGTACTTGTTTTTCCACTCTCGATGCCCAACAAGTCCATCTTTCAATTCATCCGCTTTTACTTTATCATGCACAGTAATTCTTAGAACAACATTACTGACAAAGAGAGTACACAGTACCAGTGAGTAAGTATTAGTCTTTAAGATAAAATGTTTCTTTTAATGGATTGAGTGAAAAGAGGTCACTGACAGATTGGGGAACAGCAACAGGAGCCGCAGGAGGTTCTCGGGCCTCAATCAGGCTCAGAGGGGAAATTAATTCCCAGACAAGCAGGAGCCTGACCACGCAAACCTTTAAAAAGCAATAGCGGAAAATCAATTCTAAAATTGACAGGCAGGCTGGGAAGTTGCAGAAAGGATTGGAATAACAAGAGCGTGTTGGCAGTCTGGCAGCAGTGTTCTGCACAAGCTGCAATTAGAAGGTATTTTGCTTGAGGGGAGGAGAGGAGAGCTAGTTGCAGTAATTAAGCCTGGAGGAAATAAAAGCATCGATGACCCCGCCCAGGTCTGTGGGTGAAAGACAAGGGCTGATCTTGATGATGTGACTTAGCTGAACTGCACATAACGAAGAAATACAAATTACAGGTCTGAGTTAAAAATCACACACAAATGATGAGTTTCTAACATCACATTAGTCTACATGCTACTGAACCTATGAGAAACTGCAGTTGTATTAATTTATACTTAGTACCTTATAAACCAACTAGAGCATTGCGCTCCCAGACTGCAGGGTTACTTGTGGTTCCTAGAGTCTCTAAGAGTACAATGGGAGCCAGAGCCTTCAGCTATCAAGCTCCTCTCCAGTGGAACCAGCTTCCAGTTTGTGTTCGGGAGGCAGACACTCTCTCCACATTTAAGAGCAGGCTAAAGACTTTCCTTTTTGATAAAGCTTATAGTTAGGGCTGGCTCAGGCTTACCTTGGATCAGCTCCTAGTTATGCTGCTATAGGCTTAGACTGCCGGGGGACACCTCCCTGCTCTCTTCCTTCTCTTCCTCTCTCCTCTCCTCCCTCTCTTCTTCTCCCTCTCTATATGTATGCATTTATGTAAATGTATGTTACTAACTCATCATCCAGAGTTTCTGTGTCTCATGTGGCAGGTTGCCACTGATAAAGTTTACGTCAGGATCATGAATCGTGGCTGCGCCTGCTGCTCTGGTCCTGCTGGACACCGGGAAGCCTTTTTGACATTTTCCTGGATTCATCCAAACTTTCTCTTTTTCAACACAACATCATTTCTGTCAAATGTTGTATTTGTACTATGTTGTTTATCCTGTACACACGACATCTATTGCACGTCTGTCCGTCCTGGGAGAGGGATCCCTCCTCAGTTGCTCTCCCTGAGGTTTCTAACATTTTTCCCCCTTTTATTATTTTAGGAAGTTTTTCCTTGTGCGATGCCAAGGACAGAGGGTCTAAGGACAGAGGGTCTGAGGACAGAGGGTCTAAGGACAGAGGGTGTCGTAACCTGTACAGTCTGTAAAGCACACTGAGACAAATGTAGAATTTGTGATATTGGGCTATATAAATAGATTTGATTTGATTTTGATTTGATTTGATACTGGTGGGAGAAATTAGAAAAATCTCTGGGAATAAACTTTTTGTTCATCCAAACAGATAAAGATTAGGGGACCCAAGATAGGACCATGGGGGATCCCAAGAAAGTAGAGCAGTAGAGGATGAGGATTATACTGCAACGATGTGAACTAAATAAATATACCGCATAAATAGTTGCAACAACGTTTTCCAGAAAACTGATTAATATATTGCGGTTCAGTCCAGACAGTTTGGACATTGCAGCAAATGTCAACCTTTAAACAACACCTGTTCTGGCCGTTGCATGAGCATAACCATTTGGTGGGGGTAGAATGGATAAAATGATAGTCTCAAATCATGTATGTGTAAGATATTCAGATTGTAAGTGACTCAAGTCAAAACAATCAAGTCAATGTGGTTTTATCTGTTCACATTGTGAATTCAAAAAGATCTCTCCCTCTAAATCGAACAAAATCCTTTTTTAGATTGCTCAGTATAGGAGTATAGCCACGTCAGCAGCAAGCGTGGCCGCAGCCTGACAGGTGACCTCATGTCCACCCGGCGTTACAGCTGGCACAACTGATCTGATCTACTTGTAGCCTCTTAACACAGGTCTGCACACTGACCAAAGGGGAGAGAGCAACAGAGGGCAGAGCTGCGTCTGAAGACGTTAACACAGACACTGTTTAAGGCTTGAAAATGTTTTTCAGTCTGTCCTACTCTTCCCCCGGCTTTTGCTGGTGCACGGCTACATTCTCAACGCCACCAAATGTCATCAGGGGAATAACTTGAAACCGTTAGAAAGGATGTGTTTTGCATCACCCGCATGCATCTGTGCGTACACATATATCCTACCCGCTTATTAAAACATTGCTCCATAGCACCACCAGTGGTCAAAAACATTACTGCTTTAAATAAGCAGGTATGCACCAACAAGGTCTCCTGATTTGTCAGCATTAAAAAAGAAATACAACCAAACTTTGGTCTTGCTTCTACAACACCTTTAAGAAAAAAGTAAATTCAGGTCTTTACTGCAGGGATACAGTCTCGATGGTCTGTTACCAGACTGTACCAGCAGCCCTGTGTCTACTGTGTAAGATATACATACATAAATAGCTATATTTAGATATGAAGTTGGTGCTATACAATGAAGTACATTCATTTACAGGCTCTTGAAACAATGTGTATGAATACGTAGTCATCTACAACTATTTAAACATGGACAGCCTCTTAAATCATTTAGACTTTGTCTCCCCCAAAGCAACACACACATATCAGTGAAATTTATTTGCCTAAAAAAAGAGACATAATTCACAATAAACACAATTATATTTTAGCTTTATCTTCTTATTCTTTCACATTTTTATTGTTATCGGCCACGATAGTGAAAATCTGATATTGTGACAACTCTATTTACAAGTTAATGCATTATGATTGCTTGATAATAACAACAACACTAATATAAATTAGAACATTTAACTTGTTCTTTCTAACTTTAGCTAAACACGTCGTAAACAGTATGCTCACTCTGTCATAACAGCAGTGAGTCAGCTAAACAGGCAGCGTATTAAAACTGCAGCGGGCAACATTGGAGGCCAGAAATGTGGTTGTATTAGCCAGCAGCTGCTGAAGAGATATTCAGCTACTAGTATCAATTAACAACCCTGTTTACGTACTGATGACATAAGTTGGTCATTGCCTGCTTTAACTTTGTATAAGCCTCATATAAATGCCACTTTGAGGTCATATGAAAGTCTTTGTGCACCTGTTACCGTATAAACTGAGCGTAATTCTTTGAATCTTTTGGCCTTTTTAGGTGAAGAGCTGCCATCTGCGAGCTGTAAACGCCAACAGCAAGAGTGTCACGCTATCCGAGGCTGCCAACACGATCAGATCACACAGGCACACAAATGCTCATCATCGCTCTCACACAACCCTATAAGGCAAATGCTCTGCTTTGACACACACACACACACACACACACACACACACACACACACACACACACACACACACACACACACACACACACACACACACACACACACACACACACAACTTAGTATGTGTAGAGAAGAAGGACCCAGCTGGATCCACTCAGCACAAACTGATGAGCAGCTATAAGAAAATAAATGAAATGAGTCTATTTCAAACTAAGAGTGAAGCTGCTGTTATCCATCAGGTGTTGAGATGAACAGAGATCAAACTTAACTTCAGTATTTGGTTAAAAATCCAGCAGGAAGTTGCAGTTGAAGGTACAAGTATAGTCTTCTCAGTCCTCTTAAAACATTTAGCCATTAAAGCCTTAATTTACTCCGACTTTGAATCCCCAAATAAATCTTCATCATTTATTAGCCTGAGAAGATATGCTGCCTGTTTTATGATACCTGACATAAAAAATGACAAGACATTAAGTTTGCTCTGCTATTCATCAATGAGAGCTGAAAATATGGCGAGGGAGTGATTTCTGATTATTCATGTGATTATACAAAATTAATTCCTCACATGCCGCATGCCGTGAGGAGAAATAATATGTTTTTATAAAGAACATCCACAATTTAGATTTGAGTCATTTACAGTTTTATAGTGGTTTTATTCGTTTTCTTTGTGCTTGAGATATACTATTTAATAATATATTTATTGCAGTGCTTTTGTAAGGCAAACAGAATGTGCATTTAATCCTTCTCTGTGCACGTTTTACTAAATGTTTGAGAATTGGTACTCGGTCTGACCTGGACAATCGTTGTCGTGACCAAAGGGACCGATACAATCTCAATCATATTTATGTAACAAGGTGCGTGTATGAAAGAGCTTTAGTTTGCTTGTAAAGTGTACTTCGTCCCTCAACGATCTGAAGTGACAAGAAGATGAACCAACAAGGCCAGAGAGAGACGTATAAGAGAAGACACACACACACACACACACACACACACACACACGGGCCGGTGTATCATCATTAAAGACAAACTGTCACACATACGCAGACTCTTAATGAAACAGATGAAGCATGGGAAAGGAAATGAAGCAGCACAGAAGAGGTTAACCTGCACGCAGAGGTTTGCGCACCTGATTGACTGACATCTCATTAAAGGAAACGGAGTTCAGCTGTGCACCCTGGAAGGGAGGCATACTGGATTTAATTAATCTAATGCTTTTATTAGATTTTAAATTGAGTTTAAGGTTTGATTTCCGAACACGTTTGGTCTCTTTGGAGGAGAGGCCAATTAAATAAATAGAAAGGAGAAAAAGCAGCGATGAGAAAGTAGATTATAGAGCGATGTAGCCTCATCACGGTTTGGTGTTATTTATACCCTCGCCTCATCCTCGGGTCGAAACAAAGACAGGCATCATTTGAACATTAACACCTGGAGGCAGGTGTAATGTAATGTTGTTACACATTTTATGAGTTCCCATGCTCCAAATATGAGACACGTTCGCTGCATTCGTGTTTTTCTAACAAACTGAGAGCTGCGTCTGAAGTCACAATTAACCAAATGCTTTCTTTAGTTCGGTCTTCATACAATAACAAGTTATGTTTGAGATGGGCTCGATAAATTTGAACTTTCATGGGACACATGAGCGCAGCAGAGTCTGCCAAGAACATAACATTGTAAGAGGCACACGTAATAATTGCCTGAACGCCACTCGAGGCTGAGCTCAGTGTGGGTTAGAACGTGGATTGGTTTAAGTTTTAAGCACCTTGTTGAACATTTAGATTTTATTTCTGGACATTTGGCAACATTACAGGTCATTTAGAAGACGCGCTTATCCAGAGCGACTTACAGTGAACTAACTAGAGGGACAGTCTCCCTGGAGCAGCTCAGGGGTACAATGGTGGCAGCCCTGGTATTGAACTCACAACGTGGTTGTGGTTGGATGCCGTACCACTAGACCATCACCACTGCACCAACATATGAAGAGGTGCTAGACACATTACTGGACATGAGAAATTTCACAAGACATGTTTAAGAAGAAGAAGAAGAAGAAGAAGAAGAAGGGCATCGTTGCACCAGGACAATGAGGTTGGGTTTCGTGAATTTAATGTTTTTTTTACGCTCATATTAAATGTTCAATGGATTATTGTGCATGATGTAATGTATATTATGTAAAATAATTCATGTAAACACAGTATAATTGGGTAATTTAGTATAATCTGCTGATTGAATCCATTTGTCTGATTGAATCTCAGTCATGCATATTTATATTATATAAATAATTATGTTAGCAATTCATACATGTGTGTGTCCTTCTAGTTGTTTCATGTAAAAACATTCAGTCATCTGAACTGTCATTATTCAATAAAGCGACATGGATTTTGTGCAACAAGTTGAATTAAATTTAGCTTTTAATAATCAAAACACAGTGACTGAAGCTGTCGTTCTCATCACCTCTGCTGATTGAGCTGAAAATCTATTTCCATGTTGGTAGATATTAACGTGCACCTGCTGTATGAAAGTTCATAACATTGAGCACCATGTGGAGTGTCGTGTATTCGCAGGCAGCCGGGCTTCAAAGCTCTGCACTTCTGGAGAAGAGACATCGCACGACTACGCGTGTTGAGCCTATTAGTCAGATGCTGTACGAGAAAGCTATAAAAAGTGGGACAGCAACAACATTTGTATATAGACTCACGTCATAAACCCCCCGAAGCAATCCCTTTGAAATACTTGAAAGCTGTGTTGCACAGCTGTGCATTAGTTTGCATAATACAGTCACAGGAGAAATGCATGTAAGGTGATATATGCTGTTTGAAATGCTGGTGAAGGTGCATGCATGTGTATATGCACAGGTCAGTACATGCATACCCGCAATGTGTGTGTGTGTGTGTGTGTGTGTGTGTGTGTGTGTGTGTGTGTGTGTGTGTGTGAAATAATGACTTACTGTTATGCTCTTGCTCCTCCTCAACATTTCCCAGGACCATGGCTGGGACACCAAAGGCTGAAGCCAACACCCACACACAGATATTAACCACCTGAAGACATGATGACATAATGGTGAATAAAAAATATATATTTTTATTTTTTTTACCAATAACCTATACAGATAGAATGGTTCTATAGTTGTATGTATCATTTAATAACCCTCATGACCCGCTAGCTATAAACTGAGATGAGGAGCCGGCTGCAAACACCACATCTCTACATTGTCTGTGACATCACTTGAAGCAATTAATCTGATTTAAACAACTTAAACAACTTTCTTTTCTTCACATAAAGCAGTTGTACTCCTCAACAGCTGGAAACAGACTTCAATGTGTTAAATCTATTTGCTTTTTCTCCAAAAAGGCAGAATGTTTACACATCTTGAATCTGAAAGGATCGTTCACTGTGATGAGGAGGATTTGGCAGAAAAGCTGTCTTAACCTTGAAAAGCACCTTCTGTTGTGCTGAGGTGTTTCTTCATTGTGCCATTGAATTCATCAGCTCTTGAAAAGGACTGTTTCTCAACAAGTGTCCACACAAAGTACATTTCATGCCAATATATAAATAGAGGGCAAACATCACGTAACACGGTGCAACACCAGTTATTGTTACTTATTTACCACATTTACAGCCAAGCTGTAGACGCATCAAACAGCTGTGCAGTAGCTGCACCAGACAATCGAACCTCATGCTTTATTGCTTTCTGGTAAAGACTAAATGTAAAGACTGCAAATACACACGAAACAAGGACAACAGACAGGCTGCTTGGCTCAGTTGTCATCTGAGTTTTCATTTCAATTATTGATCATCTCAATTTAAAGATGATTTCTAGTTGTACAAATGTCTCCAGCCACTTGCTCTTGTTTAGCATATAGATTTGAGTTCTGTAAATGTGCATGACTGCCTGTGTCAGGTTTCCCAACATGAAAGCACACACAAAGTCATCTTAAAGCTGAAGTGACTGATCTGATGTCAGACGTACATTCAGGGACAATAGAGGTGCGAAGGTTTTGATAAGGCGAGTATCTCACTTTGAAATGAAACAGTTTTTACCTTGGCCTTGTGAGGAGTCCTCATGTCGAGTGCTTTGACAGGGTGGCAGACGGCCACATACCTGTCCATACTCATCACTGTCAGGGTGAAGGTGCTGGTGAACATGTTGTAGTAGTCGATGGACACCACTGCTTTGCACAGAGCGTTCCCAAACGGCCAGGAGCCCAGGAACACGTCGGTGCCCTGGAAACATGCCGCAAATTGGAAGCAAATCAGTGAAGTGAAGCCTGACATAGCGACAACCTGACAACCAACCGGTGCCGGGGGATATGAGAAAAATCTGAATTACAAAACCTTTTTTTATTTTTTTCTTAAAACAGCATCCTAAACAATGGATATAGAGAGGAAACAAATATATATATATATATATATATATATATATATATATATATATATATATATATATATATATATATATATTATAGATATATATATATATATATATAGATATATATATATATATATATAGATATATATAATATATATATAGATATATTTAGATATATTATATATATATATATATTATGTATATATTATATATATATATATTATATAGTATATATTATATAGATATATATATATATATATATTATATATATATATATCATATATATAGATATTTATTATATATACTATATAGATATATTTATATATATATACATATATCTATATATATATATATATATATATATATATATATATATGTGTGTTATGAAGTGATATATTACCAGACCACTGCATGATAAGGCACAAAGCAACAAATCACTCAAGTGATGATAATGTTTTTATATACATCATATGTGTTTATATTCCGATGTACGATTTGAAACAACGATGGAGTTCATTGCAGCAGTATGTCCACAGTATATCAGACGCACATGAGCAGTAGTTATTACCAGGGGTGGACACAATGCAAGCTGTACAACTGTATCATGTATCATCTTGGTTTTGGGGTTAGGACATCATTATTGCATTGATACTATTTGCTGTTAATTTGCCATCAAGTCCTACCTGGAAAGGTAAAGTAAAGAGAAACAAAGAGTCAGCCAGAGCCAGGTTAAAGATGTAGATGTTGGTGGCTGTTTTCATCTTCGTGTATCTGTGGAGAGAAGAAGCACAGAGACTCAAAGGTTCAGTCGAATGACAGAGATTAGAGAGAGATTTTAATGTAGGTCACACACACACATGCAACACCTTATTCCAAGTCCAGTCTGCATGACACACAGAGACACTTCATGTGCAGCAGAGTGGGGACATTGTTGTCATGACATTAGAGCAGTTTATGTGGCTTTTATTTTCAGGTCTGAATTGTATGTTTTATAAAATGACAATACTAAGTCTGTTAGAGTCTGCTAAAGTTACACACGAGACAGAAAGTGTCCAGAAGTTGGAAGTAATGATACTTTAAAATGTGAAATTAAAGCCCTGTTAAGGCGACAACACCCATCCCACCTGAGAACACGCAACTGGAGCACATTTTTAAAAACATATTGATGAATTAGCTGTTCTTAGAGCCTCATTAGTAGTGGAGCAATACTTGCTTTAAAAGTTTGTTTTGTAAGGGTCACACTGGACTACAGGGAAGGTTATGAGGTCATTAGTGTCAAAAGGGTTCTTCCTCTGGGGAGCAGGAATGTATTCATATTCTGAGCTCGCCTGCTACTGGGCCTTTAGTGGCTTTTGAGGTACGGTGGTCTCCGTCTGCAGCAGCCTGATGCAACCCTGCGGTTTGTGTTGTCTCGTTCCTGCAGTTTTGTTTCTGTCAGGTTCAGTTCTCGGTTATCTGCTGGTAGACTGGAGGGAATATTCCCGGTCCGATGGGCCAGTGTCTGCTCTGCCCCGAGGGTTCCCCTGATTTTTATTTCATCTTCTGGCTTTTTCTCGCTCAAATAAAAAGCTAAAATTGGGGTGATGCTTTGATGTTTTTGGGTCAAACCCACACACACACACACACACACACACACACACACACACACACACACACACACACACACACAAACAAATACAAGTGTTTACTTTCTGCCTTCAGACTCTCTTTGACATATATATTATTAGTAAACACTTTCTGAGGTCATAATGGAGAAAAATATCAGGAATCCAGCCTCAATATCTGAAGAAGATGTTTTGGGAATCTTAAAAAAAGACATTTTTTAAAAAGAAAAATAAAGAATGCAATAAAACAGAAATATAATATGAATTTTGAGTCTTTAACCGAGTCTGCTGCTGTAACTTCTTTCTGCTACAGCTGCCCTGGATAAAACTTTACAAAAACGCATTGCAGTCATATGTTTCCGCCTCACCCCTCTCCCCCCTCCCACTCCCCCCCCCCTCATTCAGTTTGGCCTCGGGCTCTTTTGCACTTTCACTTTTCCCCTCAAAACATCCCCTTCTTTCTTTCACCCATTCTCTCCATCTCCCCCTCTGCCTCCCTTTTCCTCCTCATGTCCTCACCCCCCCCCCTCTCACCATTTCCAATTTTAGATGCCGTTCACTGTACTCCTTTTTTTCAGATCGTTCACTCATCTATTCCCTTGCATCTTAACATCTGTGTCTTTCACTCTTTTATCCTTTTATCCCGCTCATTATCTTCCTCTAACTTTTACTTCTCTGTATCTTTCCTCCTGCTCACGTGTTATCGTTCTCCACGCCCTCAGCTCCTTCTGATTTCTCTTGTCCTTCCTGCCTTTGTCTGCATTGCATCGGCAAGGTTCACGAAGATGACATTAAGATATCTTCAATTCCTTTGTGACACTTTATGAATAAGACTCAAGGACCAAAACCAAGAGACAAAGAGCACTGAAGAACAGCTGCAGACTGAACAGTAATGAAATGGGCAGCATAAGAAATAAATTGCTTTAAGCTACAAACATTCATCATAACATTAATCCAGATGTATCTTAAAATCTACTTACTTGCGAGCAGACATGCATGTTGGTCAATCTTACTCTTAAAGTTACAGTGTAAGTGTTTATCGGCACTCATTGCTCTCAGTTCACTCTGAAAACCAACTTGCAGAATAAAGAGGTATGTTATATGTATTAGTCTCTAATATGAGTCTACTCTGTCTCTTCATCTTCCCTTTGTACTGTTGCTCTGCATTACATCCTTCTTTTCCCACTTCTCTCCTACCTTCCTACTTCTCTAAAACCTGCTAACCCTTCCTCGCTTTTTCTTCTTTCCTCCTTCTCTCCATCAAACTTCCCACCATGTTAACCCCCCACTCTTTGAATATATTTCAGCCCTATTTTAAGTCCCATTCTTCCCTCTCTCCTGATCCCGTACCTCCTTCTTTATTCTCTCCTGTACCCTGTGTATATCTTGCCTCCTCTCCTCTGATCCTCCTCTTCTCTCTCTGCTGTCTTGTCCTCCTCCTCCTCCTCCTCGTCCTCCAGCTCGTTCTCTCTCAACATTCCTCCCCTCCTTCTCTCTGTATTCTGAAGTCTTGCTGACATGAGATTCTTCAGAGAGAATATTTCATCTGTTCAGCCTCCCTCCCCTCTTTACATCAGGAACCAAGTCTGCCCAGCCAAACCCTGTGTGTGTGTCTTTTTCTCTCTTCCAGAACATCTTGTCTTCCGTCTTCATATGTCTCAAGGTCTCTCTTGTCTTCTGGACTTCTGTCTCTCGGGCTCAAAAACGATTTCTCTTTTGACATTAGCTAAAGCCAACATGGGTGAGATTTTTGTGTGGAGATCCTATTTTCAATTCATCCACAACTGTGTGAGCCCAGCAGTGAGCCCTGGTGTCTCCCCCTCAGTGCATATTACTTACATTCCTGAAACGCAGCCGAAACACACTAATCTATCAGACTAGTCTTGTTAGCATTCACTGTCTGTCTGCACTTAAGGAATCCCACAATCTCCAAAATAAGCATGAAATATTTAGCCATCCATTAAAGAGTGTCTACTGCTTTGCCTCAGCTCTCTCTCTAATTCTCTTTTGACTTCATGTCCTCATATAAACACTAACACCAGATGAGAAAGCTTGAGCTCGTTTCACTGTAGGTCACACATTTAACACCTAAATAAAGTGTCTGCAGCCAAGTCCAGTCTGCGGTCTGCATGACAAACAGAGACCCTCTGCGGGGCTGCAGGTTCTTTGTACCATTAGAATTCACAGAGTGTCTTTGTGGGGTGATGCTGCTGAAATTGCTGGTTAGGAATGAGATTGCGTCCAAAGCACCTTGCAGTAGAGTGAGGACATTGTTATCATGCAAAATGACCATTGATGTTCATCTATTTTCTAGTCTTAACAACTCTGTACAGCTCATTTGGCTGGAAGTGGTGACTTTAGGGTTTTATTCCACTTTTAAATAAGGCAATTGGTCAAACTTGAGAGCCGTGTTAAGGCGACTACATTTATCACACTTTAGAATATTAAACTGCTGAAAGTAGTAGAGCTATATTTGCTTTGAGTGGGCGATTCATGCTCTGGGGAGCGGGAATGTTTCGATTAAAAAGATTATGAAATATAAAGGTTAGGGATGTTATGTCTTGGACATTGTGTCTTCACGTGTCCTTTCCCCTGATGTAAGGTGGTCTCCGTCAGGTATGGGCTCCGCAGCAGCCTGATGTGGTCCTGTGGTTTGTGTTGTCTTGTTTCTGTCAGGTTAAGTTCTAAGGTCTATTCTAGGTCTAAGGTTATTGGTTGGTAGACTGCAGGGAGTATTCAAGGGCCTATGGTCCAGTGTCTGATAGACTCAGTCTTGATAGCATTCACTGTCTGTCTGCGTTTCAGGAATTCCACAATCCAAAAAAAATAAGCATGAACTATTGAGCCATCCATTAAAGAGGGTTTACTGCTTTGCCTCAGCCAGCTAATACCTCAGCTCTCTCTCTAATTCTCTTTTGACTACATGTCCTCATATAAACACTAAGACCGGTATTATCCTCTGAACAAAATGCAATCTGAGCACTAATACCAGCACACTGACTGCACACATTCGCCCCACACCAACGTCATACGGTTACATTCTCCAAAAATATCAAACTATGGTAAAGATAAGGCGAGAAAAATCTAAAAAACTAATGTTGAATTGCATTTGGTGTAAGCAAATCCTACTTCATTACATAAAAGTCACAGATAGTAAACAAAAGTAACATGAGCTGAGAGTATCTTTAGATGTTTGGGCAGTTCTGCTGACTTGTCAGCCTGCAACTGAATCCAGTTGATATAATCCCAGCTGGACGTTAATTATACTTTTCTCTTGGCCATAATTTCCCTTTTTAAGAGTTTATTCCTGTCAAAAAGACAAAGCTCCATTTGAGTATTGCTTCATATTGCTGTCTTTCAAAGTGAAAGCTACTGCATTTGACTCTTCTCACTCATATCCATGTTTGTGTTGGCTCACTTCCTGACCAGAAATCACAGTTCCAGGCAAATTGTGGTACAAACTGAACCAAACAGGGAAACACCCGGTTCACTAATTCTATTTGAAACATGACTAATGAGAATCAGATTACTCTGTACCTTGCATGTACAGTAAACACCACTTCTATCTCTCTACCTATAAACAGCAACACAGATATAAAACACCTGACAAATATATGTCCTTGTCACCTGGACTGTATTCTTTCAGCTCTCTGCTCAGATCATTGTATTCATGCCATGTCAAATGAGTTACCAAATTATTTATCTTTGTATTTCTCCTGCTCTGTTTGCCTCACAGCCACAGTTATATGTTTAGTTTTGTTCTTTCCCCCCTTTGAGTGCATCTTTCCATGTATTTTATTTCTCCTTTATTTGTATGCAACTATTATTTTGTAATTGTAATACATTTTAATCAATGTAGTTCATGGACTGAACCTTTCAGGGAACACATTGTAGCAGATAATGAATTGTGCTGAATTTGGTGAAGCATGATGTATAATTGAGAGCAATAAGGTCAAGATTGTGCAATTCATTAAAATCGCACATCTACCAAAAGAAGGATCTCAAGCTGAGTGGCAAAAACTAATTATGTTCGAAGTTCATCAGTGTTCTGGATTAGTCAGTTACTAAAGCAACAGCCCCACTAGATTTAGATGTGTGCAGTGGAGTTTCCTTGTAAATAAACAAATGTCATGTTTCCATTCAGTGTTACTCGATATGTGTATCCTTGAGGCCTCACAAACCAGTCGAGTGCATTTCTTTCTCCATAAAACATTTGCAAAGCCAAGCTATTATTTTTAGTATTTTAAATCCAACAATGTTTACTACCTTGCAGCCTTCTTATTTTGTAACTTTTACTGACACATTGCAGCACATCTAGGCATGTTTACAGCCGCCTGTTGATCAGATGAATACTGTGACACCTTTGGTATGACTCTTAGTCTTGTTTAATCAGAGTTGTGTACTTTTGTTTACCTCTGAGTTTTACTTACATAGCCCAGTATCAAAAATCACATATTTGCCTTTAATATGATGAAAAGGTTTTAGTACCAATAGAAACATTTTTGGTAAGGGAAAGATGGTTCTCAATGAGTATTTAATGTTCAGTCAAGGTTTTGGCAGCGTGGTCTTCATGTATTCTTAACAAAAGATGATTTTTGATCAAAGTAACTGGACACTCTAGTTTCATAAAGGTGTTTCATCTTGTGTGATTCTTTCTTTGCAGATGATGTTGCCCTTTTTGACATAATAGAACCAGTACCATCAGAGGCTCAATTTCTGTCTTCACTTTCCTCAGTCACACTCAGCTTCTTCCTTTCTTCATCTCTTTCCATGTGTATCTCTGACACTTTTCTTTCTCTCCATTTCTCTCTTCGCTTCTTCTCTCCATTAAAGGAGGGAGGAGGAAGGAGGATGAAAGGAGTCTATCAGATGACTCTTTCACCCGCTGTGCTGTTCCGTTTCAAATATTAATAATCACTTTGAATTATTCACAAACTGCCGGTCTGCACAGTGTCGGCTTGAAAGAGCTGTCACGCTGGCACAGGTGTGTGTGTGTGAGTGTGAGTGTGAGTGTGTGTGTGTGTGTGTGTGTGTGTGTGTGTGAGTGTGTGTGTGTGTGCAGGCACCTAATCTTAACTTGCTGTGGAATAGGCGCCTGTGTGTGTATTATGTGTCCCAGGTCATACTCAACTTAATAGGGATCGTTTGATAGTACAGAACACATGGAAAACAGTGTCCAACTACTACAAAGTACAATATTAAAATAATCATCATTGACATTTTGAAGGAAATAAGTGTAATAGTGTGTTCTTTTGTTTTCACAGCGGTTCTAATCCCTTGTTGTCCAACTGTTTCCCGTTCCTCAGATAGAGATGCATTTTAAATGTTCTGTTTGACTCAAATAAATGAGATAGATATCTCGACCTATTTTATATCCCGAAGGCAACACTGTTCCTCTTCAGGAATTAAATTAGGATTGGAATAGTGAGCGTTGCTTATTACTGACGCTGGATGGTTGGAGTGACAGCTTAATAACAAAAGAAAAGAAAGAAAGACTCCCAGAACAAGCCTACATCATGTATTACTACTAGAAGCTCATTTGTTTCACGTCCTCTGAAATCCTTTTTATGTATACTTTATTCTTGATGATCTGAAAGTAGGGAAATACACTTGTTTCCTCATAAAGTGAGATGTGATTATCGATACTATTGTCATGTCTATGTATTAAGTATGGCAGCCAGGCGTTGATTCGTTTAGTTTAGCATTAGTTGAAAAAGCTAGCCTTGTCCAAAGTTAAAAAAAGATATGTATTCCAACACCTTTTAATCAAATAAGATACAGTATATATTAATCCATTTGCTATACAATAAAGTATATTTTTAGTTTGCACAGATTGAGGGATACTTAAATAACAAAACAAGTAAAAGAAGGAAACTTCATATTAAAACTCAAATTTAAAAACAGACAGAATGGACAAAAATCTTAAGAAGATCATCTCTGAAAAAGAGGAAGAAAAGAATGATCACGATACTTTATTGCAAGCAATATTAATACATTGTCTAGATGTCATATCATTTATGCTAGTTCCCATGATTAGCAGATTATCTTGAATATGAAAGCTTCTCTACTTATCTTGAGAAGATGTCTGCTAATTTGAAATTTCTTCAAAATGGAGGTCGGCAAGGGCTAGCACTCTTGTAATTCATCAAGGTTTATTAGACAGAAAAAAACTAATGAAACCTCCAACCCACTACATCACTGACAGCAACTTTTAAAACTGCTCTTTGCATAAAATATGTCTGTATGTCTTTGACTAAGACTAAATCTCTCAGGCTTCTCTGTCTTCCCTCAGTGTCTGAGTAAAACTTGTGTTACACTTTCCGGCTTTTCATTGCAGATGAATGGCTCTTCAGAACACAAATAACACCATCACTTCTGCTGTGAAATAATGTAAACCTGACAATGCTTACATTACAGACAATGCGGACAAATGTGAAGCCGACCCGATCCCACACAGCGCGACAAAAAGACGAGTTAAAGGTGATCAGAGTGAGCCCACACTTCTCTTTCAGATTTGTAGCTGCAGAAGCATAAAGCAACCAGATGTTTGGACTATTTTATTTAACTATTTGAACTTTGGAGCACTTTACTTTGTTTGGATGAATCATAGGAAAAAATGAATAAGTACACCTTGATGGGAGATACCAGGTCCTTGCAATACATTTTCTTACAGCCAAAAAGCACCAGAACAATGAGTGGAGTTGAGTGGAGATTTGTCACATTCCTGAACAAGCAGTTAATACAAAGTAACACACTTTGTTCCATCCATCTACTCTTAACCTCACTACTTATATTAAGCAACAAATCATAACCCGTAGAAAAAGCAATCAAAGTTTGTAATATCTATCTATTTGTTGAAAAGAGTCATGATTTACATGAAACTATGAGTATAGTATAGTAGTATAGGTTGTGTTTATTATTGCAGATGAACATGGCAGCTATATTGGTTAGTGGGCAATTTAAAACTCCCCTCCAAAAGATGATCACTGCTTGCCCTGTATATTTCTTTCCCTGGAAACACTACAATAGAGGTGGAGAGTGAGATTAGGACCGAGTTTGGGAAATATGCGACTTGTGAGTAGAGCATTTTATTAATAGCTAACAACAACTAATTCCTGCCAGCACTTGGAACACTGAAAATGATGTTGGTTTGCATTGAAATAAACCCCAAAGTTGAACGTATGCATACATTTAAGGGCAGTTCAAGTAGCAGGTAACCCTAACCCTAACCCTAAAAGCATCATTAGAGGTCAGAACCCTTCTATAATGCTGGATAAACATCCCCTTTACAATAAATCCTTTTCAAACCCCGGTCTCCCAGCCACCAGCGCACAGCCCTACCAATGGAGCTATACATCTGCCTTCCCCGCCACAATTCTACATACCTGGATAATTGGCATCCATGCCCACCAGTTCATCCAATCAGTTTCAACACAAATTCCACCCAGATGACGCAATTGACTTCCAGAAAACCATCTCTCTCCCCAAAACGTTAATTCCCACCATGACAATTATCCAATCACACCACACTCACACCTAGCAGATAGGTATAACATCTGGAGCCGTGCCACTCTCCATATCCCTCTGGGGAAGCAACATTCTTGCGAAACGTCAGGGAATCCACTCAACTGCGCACAACTTATGCTTCTTTTATTCGGTTTTATTGAATTTGAATCTGTGTTTTTAAACCCACTGTTTTTAACCTCAGTGTTTTAAGAAATTTAAAAGATAAAGTTCATTTTTAATTGTCGGTGTGGGCTCTGCTTTTATGGATGCCACCTTGAACCAAGCAAAAATAACTTTAAAACAAGATCCAGAGCTCTGTTTCTGAGTACTCCACAACCCGGACTAGCGCCAACCTCCCGGCCTTGACCTGCTACCTGAGGGACATTCACCACCTGCCCCAGCATAATTTCAGGAAAGGTAAGAGCCTACTACACCACAATTGAAATGTTTGTGCACAGAGGCAAGGCTGTGCATTTGAGTGGATCTGGAAAGCATGCACGGCCCACACACAGGCACACCACACACCACACACCACATACACACTACACAGCCACTTGCAAACTCACCTGCCACTACACAACATAGACACACCACACACAGAGCTACAGTTTTAGACACACAGTTACACCCATCACTCAACCATCCACCAGACCCAAAAACCAGACACATTAGCAAGCAATATATCAAGATAATTCAGGCCACACATCACAAACAGGTTACTAATAGGGCTATCATTACACAAACTTTTCCGCCAGGCATGATGAGACAAGTCTCACAGATTTTATTAAGCCATCCACCGAGCACACACGCACTCAGATACAAAGGAACACAATAAACTGGTTGCACACAAGACCATTTTACAAAAACATTACCAACACACCATTGACACACTCATACACCCCGGAACCCAATGGCACTCCAAATTGCCAAGGGGTGGGCGAGAAAACGTTATGGCCCCAGGCTGACTACCCACCCCTCTACCCCCCAATCCCTCTCCTCTTCTCCCTCTCTCTAAAGATTCTAACATCTTTAGAATCCCACCTCACACCAACCCACTCATTCAACTGTAAAGCCACCTTCCTATAATTCCACAGGACACATTTACCACTGAAAAAGACAAAATCCATTGTACCACAGCACAACACCTTTTTGAATCCTGGTGCACACAGCTACATTTATAAATACACATAAATCACACACAAACACACAACATGGATTCTGCCTGGTGCCCTGATCCTCCTCTGGAACCTACTTACCTTACAGCATCCCATTACACCAAGCATACTTCTAGCGACACCCACCCACAGATCAGTAGGCCAGTGCAAACAACTCACAAACCTGACACCCTAAACACCAAAACTAACCCCAAACCTAACCCCTAACCATAACCCTAACCCTAAAAGCATCAGAGAGCAGAACCCTTCAATACTGCTGGATAAATATTCCCTTTACAATAAATCATTTTATTTATGCTTTGTCTCTTTGTGTCTCATCCACTCCCTCCCTCTGTGTTTTAATGAGGCAGATTCATAAGGACCTATGTATCCTGCTACAGCCCTGTGTGTCTTCAGAGGGAAGAGATCAAGAAGGAAAACCTTTCTTGATGAGAATCACAGTATCCAATTCACGTCTGCCAGCTGCTGCAGAGGTGCTGGCAGTGTCATTATCAAAGTTCTCCTCTGGTGACATCGTCAGCCCTATTCTTCAAGGTCTTTAAGAGTCTCTGAGAGCAATCCAAACGATGTACAATTATCTCTGCCAAGCTGAAAGGGGATTCAAGTGCACAGCGAGAGGGATTATGGAAACATGTATCCTGATGTTGAACAGTAAATTCAGAGTGTGGGCATGTTTTGTGAAGAATACAATTACGGTAATACAATTTAAACAAACACTTTAGGAATTAAGTCATGAGTGCTTACATAGCTGTCCTTTTGGCAAATACAAGTGTTGTACATATTGTATGAAGCATAATCATTTTAAAATTAAAATTTTTAATTTATGCCAGTCCATCCTCTTCTTGTCTTTGTTTGGGAGTCTGAGTCATTTAGAAACACCCCACACACAGTTTTGTGAATGAAGTTGCTGACAGGCTAAAGCCACTTCAGGTTGGCTCTGGCGAGTAAACACTGACTGAGAAAACCTCTAGTGGTGAAATTTGATTGAATAGAGTGTGACAAAAACAAAAATTAAAAATAATCTGACCACAGCATAAATGTTCAGTGATTTAGTATTGCACTTGCATAATAAATATTAGCTCACTCAAAGATGATAGCACAGAAGTGATAGCACCTTTTCGTAAGACATGTGCTCAGTTTGTAACCCAGGCTTTAATCTAAGGTCTCCAGGTTCTTTTTTTCCAAAGAGCCACTTAAGAAATGTTCGTGAACATTTCCAGCCAGGCCTATAAATACTTAAAACAACAATATAATTACCTGGTACCAGTCGTGGTGGTGGTATTTACCTGGCTGGGGTGATGCCCCCATGGCTGATGCGCCACCACAATCCTACTCACCACCAGCTAGCTGCTCCGGTAAAGCCAACCGAGGCATGAAGCAGTTACTGGTAATCGCTGGAGCATCATCCTCCCAAGTCCTGTGATCATTGATGACTCCATCAAAACTGAAAACTGAGGAAAGCATACCGTTTTCCACGTGGAAAGGTCAAGGATCTAACAGGTAGGATACCATTGATCCTTTGTGTAGCGAAGATACTCACTCTGCTGATAACCAGAGGAAATAATTAGAACTCAAACATCTATTTAACTGTGTAACAACTCTACCGCAGCTGCATCCACTGTCCATACATTTATGCATTCAGATTTGAATGAATAAAATACAACTATACTATTCATTATCTCGAAGACTTTGTCACAGAAAACGAGGGGTACTAATAAGACATTCACGGCTAGATGATCATGGATAGAATGCACTTTTCATCACTGAACATGTTTGTATGGTGATGCTCAAAGCCTTGAATACATTAGACATTGCTGCAGCACTGATTCTCTCTCCCCGAAGAAGGATTAAATTCCAGAATGATTGACTCAGCTAGAAATCTGTGCTCCATAATTACAACATGAACCATGACACTAGACAGAAAATCCTAACTCTCAAATCTTATTAACTGCCATGAGAACCAAGCAAATTCCTCTTCGCAACAGGCAGATTAATCTTCCTCCGGCTACTTGCGCAAAGTTATTTTACAAAAACTTCAATGAAATATTTTTGTAATTCTAAAAAAAAAATGTCCAATATGCATTCTTACTTTGATGCCAGTGTGATGCCAATGTGCATGAAGTCAGATTTGAAAGCTTTAGTGAACTTTTTTAACCAGTTTGGGACATTAAACAGATTACAACCTGAACATAGCAAACAGTTCTCTCCAGACAGGCTTTTTCCCCATTTATTAAAGATATCTCTTATAAGGTTCCTTTTAAAAAAGAACTATCTAGACCCTACATTTAGTAATTTCGCAAATTACCCTTGAAAATCCAGATTGAGATGTCATATTAATGGCTAACAAGTGGAAGTTGTTGATTTTGTAAAGCTCCCACAGTTCTCTCATTCATCCCACTTACTGCGGTCCCACAGGTCACAATTTATTCAGACACCACAATCAAAAGCCCACTTTATTAAGACAATCAGAATTCAATCTAGAGAATAAGAGACTTGAGTAGCTGATGAGCACATGAGTGGACACAACAAACACACAAGCTCCAACACAACCCATCTGATGCACACACACTGACACGAACACACACACACACATCGGACACCATAAACTACTCACACCGGGAGAATTCACCTTCAGGGTTTTTCACAGATTGAATTCATTATTTTGACACCTATATCCAACAGGATCTTTTTTTCTTCAGTTAAGTATTAACAGTATTATTATAGTAACAGTCACTGACAGCTCCTGAAATACTGCACGCAGTAAGAGGTGGATGCAAAGCCCCATGGGAAAGTTTCCTTAATCACATTGTGTGCGTGTATTCTGTAGTATTTAGAACTATTTACACCAAATGTGTAGCAAATGTAATCTTTGGTTTGATCTTAAACCTGAGCCCAAACCCCTTACCATGAATTAGAAAATATAGTTTGATGTTAAGGCTGCAGCCAAAACATTTTTTTAATGTTTGGTCAATCTGACAGTTACGATTGATGATTTAATTATATGGTTTAAAGAAAGTCAGCCGTCATTAAGTTCTCAAAGACAGAATTATTCCATCAACATATGAACTGAACCTAACATATATTCAGTTTACCACCGGGCCTAAGAATTGCAAATCTAAAAAATAAATGCATTTTTAAGGTGTTTCTTTTTAAAGTGCGTTATAGAAGTAGCAGTTGTTTAGGAATAACTTAGCGTACGGTAGGTGTAATGCTAGTGAGTGCGGTTGAGAGAGAGAACATTATAGCTGCAGCTGTGGCTTTAACTGTTGAACCTGAGAGAATGCTGTTGCTAGGGACAAAATTGGACTCCATACTTGCTCTTTTCAGAAATAGTGATTGAATGACTTTTTACAATTCTGTGAATCAGAGCCATGCAGAGGATCAAGAAAAGAGCACATGACAAAAGACCATTTTGTAGTCAGCTTCAATCACAACCTGTGAACTTGGAGCTGTCATACAATTTCCACTTGCGAGGTTCAGAAGACCACTCTAGTTGGTTGTTGATAAGGATGCTCCTCAGGAACATGGATCTGAAAGCACCTTTACTGCTAAAGTTACTTTCCTCATGTCAACATAATAAGAAATCAATCAATCACACACACACACACACACACACACACACACACACACACACACACACACACACTCTTGTCTCCCTGCAGTGTTCCTCCCTCATGTTCTCCCCTTTTATCTGAAATGACTGTCTCAGCTGTAATAAGAGTCTTCCTGTAATGGAAGCTCGAGCCGTTGGTCCACCGGGAAGGTCTGTTCACATCATTGCTGTGTTTGTCTCCTTGTTGTGAAAAGAAAGGACAGGCTGTCACTGTAATGCTTTCAAGAAGAAAAAACAAATATATATATATATATATATATAAATATAGAGCCATAACACTGTCCTACAAGAGAAATATTTCAAAAGACATTATTATGACGCACAAAAGGTATCTGGTGGACTGTTTGTGTGCCTCCTTTGTCACTGTGTTTGTTTTTAATGTCACAGGGAAGTTTTAATGCGTATTTTCTCTACAATAACAAATATGCAGTAATAATGTCCCTAAAAAGCTAATTTGACAGTGACATCACTCGGAATTTCTTAATGCGATTGTATATATTATATCATATAAAGTTTCTTCCCCTCTGCAGTCGGCCTCATCAACAAGGCCAGACACCCCCACTGACACTGTCTCTCCCTCCCCCCCTTCTACACGTTACATTAACCTGTCTGAGACCCTCCCACTTCTCCAACAGGGGCCGGCACCATAACCACTCCCCCCTCCCACAGCATCATTCTCTCTGGGGAGAAGGTGATTGGTTGCAAACTTGCACTGACTATTTTGCACATTTCTGCTACGACCACTATTGCACAGCTCCTCCACTTTTAATTGAGATATACTGTACATATACAAATATTACATTCTGTACATTCTATTTTTCTATATTTATATTTCTTGTACACAGTTTTCTTTTTAGTAATATTTCTGTATGCTCTTATTTTTAATTTCTCCTACTGTGTTTGCACCATTATACACCAAAGCAAATTCCTTGTATGTGAAAACCTGCTTGGCAATAAACCAGATTCTGATTCTGATATCCAAATGTTTGTATTTTTTATTTAGGGGTGAATACTCGGCTATTTGGCGATTCGATCTAAGGAGCAAGTTGAATCATCGCAATGGCGGTAAAATGTCTTATGGTGTATGTTCCATTTCTTTAATTAATATGTTGGTTGATGCTGGTGCTGGAAACTACCCCAACATTTTAGCTTTTTCTGATTGGGTACAATCAATCCAAAATCAATCTCCTTGTAATTGTCAATGGTGCAATTTCAGGTTGTACAATATTGACTTTCTCTGTATTTCCTTCATTAACACGTACATAATCCCAGCTGGTAAAAATAACGCATTTTCAGCAGCGAGACATCTTTTTCAGCAAGAACATTCATGAACAGCAGCGCCTGAAAGTAATTTCCCCTGATGCTTTTAGCTAAGGCAGTGAAAGAAAATGAGTGAAGAGGGAGAGAGAATCATTGTGTCTCCTAAGATGTTCTTTTTACCATGTCTCTTTATTTCGGGAACATCACTTTTAGTCTTGTGTTCAGAAGGGAACATCACTTGAGAGGGAGCGTAGCTGCACAAAACAAGATTTTCGATCTTATCGGTTTAAGTCACCAAGGACGACTGTGAGGAGAAGAGCTTGCTCTCATCAAGACTATAGTAACACTCAAATGTTTCTGTTTTAAGTAAGAATATTTGGCAATTATGTACAGTTTTTCAGAAGAATATGGAGATTTAAGTGGGTTAATCCCTAATTCCCTGATTGCTTTATATTTAGATATAAAACCAAGGAAGTGGTGTATTGCTATAAAGAAGTGAGGTGTCGAATTTGTGTTATTTATTTGTAACACTAATAGAGCTTCCGAGTTTCAAGGATTTTGATTATTAGCCGTAATATTGTAGCCATCCAAGGTAGGCGCACTAGGAGCTATGGGATTGTGAAACGATGCGCTCCTGTAGAAGCCACAAGTCTGTGCAATATAAACCTAGTTTTAAGAAAAACACGTTTTATTCACAATGTCATGGAGAAGTACGACACTACCGACAATCTAAAGTGTGACAGCGACGTCTCTGATTGGTGGAGCATGTTCCATGTTAACAGCAACATGTTGGTTGACTTAGTTCCATGCTTAAAACTCTTTATACAAGGATTTTGGGATATTCACTTCCCCAACCGGAGCCGTTCAAAAAAAAGGGCGGTCACTCTTGAGGCGCAATATGTCACGGCAGGTGAATAGCTCAGAACCCAAGGACGCATAGTTTCGGGTGTGACTATAGTCTTGCAAGCACGACCTGGTAGTAACGTTACCACCAGCTTCAATCATTCTTTGAAGATCGAACAGTTCTTTTGGTTAAAGGACCATCCCTAGTGTGAAGTAGTTATAATGAGTAGTTCTCAAGAAAACTGCAAGTAGCAATGCCAAAGACATTGTGCTCGTTCCGAACGGGCACTGCATGGACTTTTAAGAAGATATTATTGGGGCAGCTTGGCTCTAGTTAGGTAAACTTAATTGAGTATGTGTGTGCAGATGGGCAGGTCATTTAGTTCTGCCTTAGGGTGGCAGGTTGAAGGCGTAAAACGAATGACATTCAGAATTGCATGAGATGGTGTAGAGAGAAGTTGGATAAGGGTGCAATTCACATACATGCATTTATTCTTTACGCTGTTGTGACGGCATGATCCGTCGAGTGTTAGGGTGGACAGGCACTCCAAAAATAGGCACAAAAAATTTAAGAAAATACTGAGAAAAACAAAAAGGCTAGTGCAGCCTAAGGAGAGGTTTTACCCCCTGTAAGATATAGGTGCCGACTATATTTATATTAAAATATATATATATTTATTTATGGTCAGGATAACATATGGATGGAGTATTTGTCATTACCACAGAAGAAGTGTGTCACTTACATCGAATGAACTTACCTATGGGTTATCTTAAAGTTAAATATGTTATCATTTATTTGCTTGCTGAAGTACTGATATATAGTAGTACTTGCGTTAAAGTTAAATTAGAGTACAAGAATGTTTTGTACTCATAGCCGCCTCATAACCATTATTTTCATCTATTGATTGGAACTGTGTGTGTGAAGGGGAGGTTGAGGTTAATATGAAAAAGGGGAGAACATGTTTTGTTCTCAAGAAAGGAAAACAACTCCTAAGAGAAAATAAAATAAATATTGTATTTGTATCTATTATAATTGTGATTATACGTTTAATGCATTGTGATGACATGGTTTTAAGTTCTTCTTCTTTTTATGAGTTTACAAAGGTCATCAGTTTTCAAAGACAGTTTTATGGTCAACTAAGATCTATTGCATTTGCTGAGGCCTAAAAGGTATCACTTCCTCTGTTGATAGGGGCTTTATGTATGTAGGACACGATAAGCGGTATGTGAACTTTTTAACTATGATATATGGTTTAACCGCTACTCAGAAGTTTGGTTTTTGGAAGAAAGACTAGAAAAAACGTCCGTCGAGAACGCGCTTGCATGTTTTGTGCAAGATGGGCAAGAACTTTAAGATATAAGGGGATGTTTTTGACGTGTTCAGGAGGCTGATAGTGACGGGCAGCGGAGTCCTAACGCGCTTGACATAAGACACCACGATTCTTAAACTATAGCGAGACACATGAAACTCTGGCGAGGTAATTACTTTTTAATTAACTAACTAAGAGCTTTTAGAGATCGATGAAGTTACAGAATTGTAAACAAGTTTTGATCGTTGAAAAGCACCAATTGCATTTTCAAGAGAAATCAAAACGGAGACCTAAAACTTTAGCCGCTGGAGCTAGAATAAACAGAAACCAAATTGACCATCATTGAACCTGGACTGATAACGGGACTTCCAATAACCAAACACTTGGAGTAAGCCACTTGAATAACTGTCATATTGGAAACTGTTCTTTATTTTGATTCTTTGTATTACATTTTTGATAACCTTGATTAAAACGAAAATAATAGTGTTGTGAAAACTTGAGAAAGCCTTGGCCGGAGTCCTTCCTTCAACTTTTCTTCAAGCGAGAGGACTGCAGGACACCCAGAGAGAGGAGTCTTTTCACGGTAACCATCATTTTTCGGCTGACACACTGCTGATTTTCCAAAATATTGTACACACAGCATATAGGACACATCGGGTGAGATAACCTGTATCACTGAATAGGGACACTTAAAACCGAAACTGGCCGAGTGCCCAGAGCAGCGGGGAAAATCTTATATCTAGTTGGATTTTTGTAAAGTGTCAAAGAGCTTTCTGCATTGCATTGTGATTGAATTGATGCTGGGAAATGTTTATCTGACGGTGACTATCTGTGAACGTTCTTCGAGTTGTCGGTGATTCTCGACTTTGTTAAGAAGCCTAGTGGTTATTTTAGACGGAGGATATCCGAGCGGATTAAGATTAAAAGCAGGTCCGGGAAAGTCGTGCAAGGTTTTTTCCTCTCCAGAGAGAGAGAGGCGGCCGAGCCTAGCTCCCGAGGCCGACTAAAGGTCAGCAGTTGAATCATATAAGAGGTCCCGCATCCCCGTCCCTCTCCCCTTTCCTCGTAGCCGGTGCTGAAATAATTTCTCCGTGGCCCAAACGAGTCTTCAGGACAGAGACGAGACCAGTGCGCGGGAGTTTGATTAGGTATTGTTAAGACGTAATAACGGAAGGTTACGAGAGGGGCATGGGGTGGTAACCGGACGAAAAGCGGACTAAAAACCCAGCCGAAAATGGACCTCTGTGGGCTAAGGGCCCGCTGGTAGCAGTCCGCTGTGTGTTCCAGGTGCTTTTTCCTCCGTTGGGAGGAAACGTGTCGTTCACCTGGCGAGAGAGTCTCAGTTTCTGATGCTTCTGAGCGACTTGCTTCATTGTTTGTGCTTTTAAGTTTTGTGAACAGCTGAAGGCGATGAGGCGATAAGGCGCAAAACAGAGCTTGAAAAATAAAGTGTATTTATTGCTGGTTCTGCCGTCGTCTTCCTGTAGCCAGTGCCACTGTTCTGTGTAGTATTTTTCCCCGTACGCTTCAATATATATCCACCAGAATGAAATTAACTGACCATCTGAAACTATTCAAACTGCAACTATGAAAGTGACCATTAGATTCAGTCTCATGCTTGTTCACCTTCAAAATGTTCACAGCTGTGACTTTGCCTCTCATCTTTCCCTCTCAATCGCACTGGCTGGTTTGAAGCATGTGTCTTTTTTGCTGCAGCCTTTCTTTTTTCTGTCCTCTTTCTGTCTCCAAACAATGACGCAAACACTCTGCCTTGTCTATTCTTATCTTTGTTTGCCAGGACATCATCTTGTATGTGGTTCAACTGTAGGATAAGAGGACGACACAGAGCTATTGAGGAAACTGTGAAAGGCAGAAAGACGCATTGAAACTATTGTTTCTGTGTTAGTCACTTTCAGCAGATTTAAGTGTACTTTTATATGTAAAAACAAACTTGGCTCCAACAGACAGAAGCACTAGGACTAAAGAGCAAGGTACAAAGGAACGAGAAACATCGCTGCTCCATTCATTATTTCTTATTTTATACTCCAGAGCAACAATGCGAGCGAAGTAAAGGCAAATTAATGCACTGGAGGCGTCAGATGGGCTTTTGTCAAAGCTTTTAGATGACTGATGCGCAATAAAAGCATCCACCCGTCAAAGCTTCTACAGAAGGCCCAAACTATTTCAAGAAAGAAGAGATCATAAAATAGAGATTCTCAGAGCTAAAGAAGGAATGTGAGCAACATTTAGATGAAAAAATAATTAAAAATATTCAAAAGAAGTTTATCAAGTCAACAGGTTATGGAGCAGAACAATAAATAAATAAGTTGCACTGGTAACAATATAAATCCAATCCTCCACTTTTATTTTCTGGTCTCCACTTCAAACTTTTTTTCAAGTGTAAAGAAACAAACTGTTCTGGAACATTTCAAACATGTTTTGTGGTGATGATATCAGCATTACGCCAGCAGCCTTGATTTATTCCAAGCACAGACCTTATCTCACTGTTTTCTAATGAGGCCTGCTGCCAATGTGTAACTGTGCTTAATGACATTGTTTTGATTAAGTATGCATTTACATGCTCACAATCTGAAGTAGCAAAAAGGCGATCAATAAATGTGTCCTCTGAAGTGGTGTCTTTGGAATTGGCCTTCTCCAAATGTGAGTAACTGCCTTTAAGGTCTTTTAATAGTAAAACAAACGCTTAGCTGAATATATTTGGTTAGTTTTAATGAACGGCTGATATCATAGACTGTATATAGGGAGTTTACGTGACGTCTCCCATTGTTTTGAAGCCTAGAGTTTGGTGTTTTTTGGGCGTCGCCATCTTGTTTTTTTTCAACAAGAAATGACAAAACGCTGGAAAATTCATTTTAAGGTGACAATACATTTTCATTCACTGAAAACACTGTGAAAGGGTTAACGTAAGATGAAAACATGAAGAGTTCCCAGACCGGACACCGCCATGGTTTGCTAGCTGTCAATCACAAGATAGCCCCGGCCGAAAGTTTATGCTGCTTTATCATCTATTTTACTTTATATAGAACCATCATTTCCCAAATGAACTTCTTGCTGTATTGAATTGATTGAGACTATAAATATATCAGGAAAATGTTATTAAGGGCATAAAACAAGTGAGAAGTCAGGTCATTTTCTCATAGACTTTTATACAAATGGACTTCTTTTTGAAACCATTGTAGTTGGTGTAAGGCTCTTCCGCATTGGCTTAACTTTTCATGGAATATGTCATTTTATATCACGTAACGGTATATATCACGATACAGTAAGTGTTCTGTAAATTCAATTAATTAATGGTTTAAAATAACCATAACGTACTTCATCACATTTGATTATTTTCTTCTTATATTTGCATCACATTACAGTTAAAAAACTCAAAACAGTAAAACTAAAATTAAGTAAAAATGGAAGCTTTCAGTTTCCTGAGAACAAAAATGTTAAGTGTTACAGATTTTAAAGTTAATGCGTGCAAATAAATACCAGCTTGACTTCAGTCAGTGCAATATAAAGCAATAACAAGCAAAACAAGCCTTGACTTCTTCAATTAACAAAGAAATCGTGAGTAATCATATAACAAGAGTTTTTCCTCATTCTGATTTCATAATGCCACTCTCCTCCTGCATGTCTTCCCAAATCAGGTCACCTTACGAGGCAGCTGGATATGCAAGAATCACAAGATTGCGCGAGCATAGCTATCGCCGCAGAGACATTGTTGCTGAAACTCTACCGGTGGACACATTTCTAACGTTTGCACGGTATATACCGTCATATTGCGCGACCCTATCACAGCGTATCTTACCGGAACTTGCAGCTAAAAGTCAACACAGTTGAAAGTCAATGAGTCATAATATAGAATTATCGCCCAGCTCCAGCACTCGTTGACTCAGTGATTTAACATAATTAACAAATCTGAAAGGGTGTTTCAAAAAACCTGTATTAATTATACCTGAGGATAATTTCACCCAAATATACGCTAATAGAGAGAGAACACCAATACTGGCAGTGGTTTGATATGCCACCAATTAACAAGCAGCTGCGGTCCAAATGAGCACCAATATACGTCTGTCTTCCTGCATTTCACAGTTCACACTCATCATCAGAGCTGAAAGCAAGTTTGCTTGGACCTACTCAACTCTTGACACATTGACATACAAAGACCTGATTAAAATTTGACCCTCAGTTACGAGAAACTGAGAGGGCCCGTGAGGACCTTTACACGGATCTACAAGACTTTCTCTCCACCTGGTTCACACACACCCTGTCATGAGAAGGTGCATCGCTGCCCTGATTATCTTGAAAAAAGAATCACGAACTGAGATCTGAAGACATTACAGAGAAAAGGAGACCATTTCTGCCACTGTCAGCAGCTGCATATGCTACGTACACACACACACACACATACAGACAAGAGTCATGCAACACGTCCCTCCCACACAGCAGTTCAGCATGCATACAGCAACGGCAGCCTGTAAATAATTAATGAGTTTTCTATAAATCTTGGTGGGGGAAGTGTTGAGCGTGCTTAGTAAACCGGCATCTCCTCATTCGACAGCATTTCTATCGCTGCTGCCATCAGGCTGGCCTTGCTCAAAGCTCTGCCAAAAGCAGTAGAATGTCGGCTTCATGATTGCTGACTGCCGTCTCCTGGAAAACATTGTGCATTATCACAAAAACCTTTCAACTCCTGTGGACATTACAGCCAATGCTTTTTGTCAGCCAGGACCAGGTAAAGGACCTCATCAGGATTGTTAATGGAAACCTGTGGCAAGTCTGCTCGTTTCTTGCTATTAAATGTCTTTTCAGCTTGTTTTCTTTAAGAAACTTGCTTTATTAATCCTTCATCTTGCAAGATGACTTATTTAGACAATTCTTGAAACGAGGTAAACTGGGAGCAACTGGAACTATCTATAGGGAGGATACGCTCATTTTCAGGTTCATACTTGTATTTTGGGTTCGCGCTAGAACATGTTTACATGCTTTAATATTCAAAAAACACTTTTCAAACGGTCCGTCTGAATATACCTGTATTCAGTCTCTTTAAGGCCCCCTCCCAAATAGGCCCAGTCTCTGATTGGCTTGCGAGACAAATATGACTAAAAAGGCAGTTCTCAAGCTGGAGATACTCAGATGGGGGAAAGTTTATTCAGCCTGAATTTGACACGTGAAGAAGAGCAAAATCTGAATGGCTTGTTGAATGCTCAGTTGTCTTATTTCAGTTTGTGGGTCGGTAGGAACTACATATACCCACATGTAAGTGCACAAACACTAAAACATAAGGCTTGGTTGTTAACACTAGATTATTGTTTAACACAATATTGGTTGGCCACGATAATGGACAATCTCTTTTCTCTTGCTTTCTCTGCGCTTCACCCCGTGTTTTCAAACCCACCAAGATTAATGCAACCCATCTCCTCAGTTGCATTGTTGCTCTGAAGTGGCTGTGAGAGTATCCTGCTCTCACTCAGATAAAAATGACGGAAGGAGAGGAGGTTTGGTGGAGACAAAACAGTTTAATTATCACAGTCTTAGCCTCTCCAGGCAACAAAATACTCAAATTGCTTCAAGGTCCTGAGGCTAAGCTGTTGCGCACATGTCCCTCCTCCAGGACACAGCCTACTGCAAGAGACCAGAACAAGGTTTTCACTAGGGATATCACGTTGCATAATCCATGAGGACCAACACAAAGCGGTATCCCGGTGCACTCTGGTCTAATTGGTCCTTTCCAAATCTTTCAAACGGCACCTCATTTAATGGAATGGGGTGCTTTTCGTGTGGCCGGTGAGTTAACTAGCTGACATTTGGGAATAGGATGCGCACCACCGCTTCACATCCGCACGAATGCCCGGCGGTTGTCCCTTGGGCTCGCTGCCCAGCCAGTCCAGGTTGGCCTGAGTGGTCGTAGACATGTCGGGCTGGCTGTGTGCGGCTAGCTGTGGGCCACACAGCCCTCACAATCTACCCTCTAGAAAACAGCTAACAAATAGGCCAAGAAAAGATTTGTTAAAATGCACGAACAGATCTGGAGTTTTACAGTTGAACAGTTCATGCACGATGAGAACTAGAACATTTAAATTTCTACCTGTGTATTGACAGTGTGTGTGTGTGTGGTGTGTGTGTGTGTGTGGTGTGTGTGTGGTGTGTGTGGTGTGTGTGTGTGCGTGCGTAGAAGGGTGGTGAAAGGTTATTGCAGCCTTTGGAAATTTGATTTTTGGAGATGTAAAAGTTAGGAAAAAGCCTGCCATGGCTTTAAAGTTTTCTTCTGAAACTTTCACAAGAGTTTGATGGTAGCCATTTTATTTTTTTATACATTTATTCATGATGGCAGCAGGTAAGGTTTGAGTTGAGTGGATGTGATAACTGCCATGCTTGGCTTGATGCTCCTAATTTGACACTGTACGGGTTGATTCACAATGACCTGTGGGTTACTGTATTTTAGGATGTTAAATATGGAAGAAGGAAATGGAAATGTATACATGAGACCTGAAACTGACTGAAAACCGCAGTTTTCTTTTCTTTTTTATAATATTTTATTAGACATTTTATAATGTATGCACTACTGTGTAATTCAGTTACTGAGCTTCTAGTAGAGCTCACAGTCTAATTTGAATAAATGTGCTCCTTAGTGGGCTTTGCCATTTTTTTTGTTATTTTACTTAGAAACTAAAGCGTTCCCTGCAAATATTTAAGAAGTCAGTCTTGCGTTCAGTCCAAACTGTATTATCCCGACTATCTCCTGGATGAATCCACATTCCCTCTAAGCCGTCATCCCACCAATCATCACACTATTGTTCTGAGGGCATGGGTTAATCATGTGTGAGATTAGTTTGGATAAGGTTTGATGGTGCTCTGTTTCTCCATGGATAAAGCCCATCTAATTACACACTGGAGCAGGAGAGTAGGAGACCAATAACCTGTGGCCTGTTTATCTGCTGCTCATCAGAATCATCTGAGAGGAGATCATTTTCAAAACTGTCTCGGTTTTTGTACAAATGAATGTTTGAGGTAAATTATATAACAATTCAGGCTTTAAAAAGTTACTGCAGGTCCTATTTTAACATCAACACAACCTGATGGTCAGTTTGACTCGCTACCTTTGGTACTGATGAGACACTACAGCAAAGCATATTTGAGTTAAAACCACATTCCCCATTAATGGATAACTCAACTGACAGTATGTTTAGTTTTTTTGTTTAACTCATGAGACAGTGAAAGATTCAGCTCCATCTGCTTCTTTTACCTGGTTCATAAAATGGTAACATCGTACTCAGCTTGTTAATTGCGGAGATTTGTGAATGTAGCGATGCCACATAAATTGCTAACAAAAAGCCACGAAATACAAGCATGCACGATCAGACAGGTTGTATACAAACCCCCAGGTTAGACGGAACGGTTTGGGAAAGGAAATAAAGGCGGACAATAAAAATCAAGACCCAACTGTGTGGCGTAAACATCCTTTTAATTAACTGCTCAAACCGCTCTTGCAACAGTTTGGCTAAAAAAAAGAAAGTGGTTTAGATATTATTAACTGCTGGTTGGTCTGATTCTTGTGTTACTTGCCCCGTTGGACTCAAACCAGTTCCTTTAATCACAGCAAAAGCTGTAGCCTCCAGGCATTAACTGTGACCACAAACATCAGCGTCGCTCGGGTTCAAAGTGCAACAAATTGGAACTATTTGCTCACTGCATTCATCAGCACATCGCCAGGAAAAAAACACAGCGCATACATGATAATGGTGGAGTGATGCGCAGTAACTGTTGTTCCCTGATTACGGGTCCATTTAAGCATTGTCTGATGCTTTAGAGTCTCGGTCTGGCCTACGCTGTATCAGTCTTAGAGAAAGTGCCCGTTCTCTCTAAACCCTCTTCACCAGAATCATGTTGCAGAGATCCCTGCAGAAGTAGAAACTCATCTCTTCACCCTCCTGAGGGGATCCACACAGGGTGAGAAGTCCCACTCTTCTCAATTTATCACCTCTCCGTTCTCTCACATCTTTATCTTCCTTGTTTCGCCCTTCCCTCCTGCCTCTGTCCCTTGATGTTTCCCCTCCTCTGCCTCCTGTCTCCTCAAATGTATCTCTCTGTCTCTCTGCTTCTCACTCTGTGTCTCTAGACATCAACCTGTTTCTTCATTTCTCCTTCTCCTCTTTAACCTTTTCCTCACTTATTATTGTTCTATATCTACCCAAAAGAATTGCAGATTTGGAAAACATTAAACAAATCTTTAAAGTCACCTCTTCCTCTATCCTCCATGTGTATCTCTCAATCCATGTTTACCACTGTGTTTTCTTCATTCTTCTTTTAGTTCTAGTTCATTTACTGAGAGAAAGTAAACCAAACTGTCTCTGCAGCAAGCTACTTGTCAAGATGCCTTCTCTAATTGCAAATGAGAGTCTTAATGAATTAATTGTGGCTGATTGTATGGAGCAGGCCAGAGTGATATTGTGCTTTTCTCTTTCAATTCAAGGGGACATGATAGTGTTCTTTCCTACTCTAAAAGGCTTTGAAAAGGATCCTTCATCCTCCATTCCTCTTCCTCCCATTTTCTCTCTGCCCACAACAACACTCAACAACAACAAGTACCCAATTAGGAAGCATGACCCTTCACTCATCAGTCCCCTCATGCTGTCTCTCCATCTCATCTATTTGTCCCCTCCCTCCCTGGTCTCTCTTTCCTCACCTCTTGAGTTCAGATTTTTTCTCCCACTTATCTGTTCTAGGGCTGGACCATAATGTAACCCATGGGGCGTTCAAACACCTACCCTCCTCCACATCGTCCTCACCCTGCATCAACAATCCAATGACAAACATTTCATGCTTCTCCTGCTCTTTCTTCATCTTATTCTTCTGATCTAAATTGTATACCATCTAAAGGTCTGTTTTTTGCTACTCTTCACTTTGATGATTCAACCAGTAAAAGCTTTTCGAAACATGAGGGGCCAGATTATTTTCCTGGGTGTAATTTCCACCTGATTCGCTAAAACAGCGGCTTGCTATTACATTACATTACAGTTCATTTAGCTGACGCCTTTGTCCGAAGCAACTCACAATAAGTGCAAACCATCAAGAAGATACAACTCCGATCAGCAAGAATCTTGCAAGTACATTAGTTTCAAATAGATGAGATAATTTAAGTGCAGAACAACAGCTTCAAATAAACCAAACCAAAAACAGGTGAGTTTTCAGTCTGCGACAGAAGGTGTGACAAATTTCTGCTGACCTGACATCAATAGGGAGCTCCTTCCCGTCTCCGTCTTTAGCTACTTACACCAACAAGTACCAATCAAGCCAATGACATCGAATCCACTCTTCTGTCTCCTCTCTGCCCTCCTCTCGTTTCAGCTCAGGCCTTTTTTCCTTTATTAACATTGTTGACTTTATGTTCCCTTCGGGCTTTCATTTTTTTTAACCTCACACTCTCATTTCAGTACTCTTTGTCCTCCAGGATCTATTTGTTTGTTTGTCCTCCTCTTAATGACATGCAGCCACACAAACACTACTGATGGGATTTTAATGAATTCCAATATTTTTTAAATTAGACTCGCTAAGGGTGTTTGGCAACGTCAATGCAAGCGTCACACAGGGCTTTTTGTCATTTCTCTGTTTTGTGCTTCCTCCTCTTGGCCCCCCTCCTGCTTTTGTCCCTGAAATCGATCTCAGCGCGCCATCTTGAAGAATGTCTCAATTCCTAAAATGGATCTCAAGAAGAGGAGGCTCGCGGGAGGAGCTATGAGCGAAGATGCACAGGTGTACTGACATATAAAAGAGGCGGGACTCCTACATATATATATTGTACACCCTTCATTTGTGTAGTGCTGTTCATGCTTCTTTTTGTTGCAGGGAGAGTGCGTATTTTTGCGGAAATATTGTGGACATGGTTAAAAGAAACCAACATTTACAGCATGCAATATGTGCTCCTGTGTCAGACACTTTCACTTCATCCCGCTTCATAAAAGGTCAATCTTTGATCTCGTAAAACTTTTTTTAATTGAAAAAATGCTACAAAGGCTAACGGTAGCAAGGCAGTGGATTCTCATGAAGTAGGGCTAGGTGATTAACTTAATTAAAATTAAAATCTAATTAAATAATTGAAATTCTCGTTTTTCCTCAATGTGTTAAATGTTTTCGTCATGAAATTAAGCTGATGCAACGTGCACAACTTTCAGTCAAAAAGTGTACATATAGCTTAAGTCACGACAGTAAACTACATGTTTTGGTAATGTTGCAAAATCATTGATAAAATTCAAAATATATAAATTTCATGTCAAAGTATACTAACTTACATGTTCTGGTGTTTTTGACCCGACCACATGAGCAGATAAAATTTGCTCTGCTCATAATAATTTTATAAATCACCGCAATATTTCTTCATATAATTCCTTCTATTCGTTCACCATCAAACCCCACACCACCTCTTACTGCAAATGAAGCGCTCCCTGGTCATAAATCAGCCTGTCTATTGTTAAAAATCAAGTCTGGAAGCCTAAAAAAAGAAAAAAGGCGTGATCATGTGTTGAAGTGGCCTGGCCTGGCAGCGTTAGCGCTGATGATGGTAAATCGTCTCATTCTGCTTCACCATGTGAGACCCTCATTTAGGGGAATGGCTCACAGAGGCCCTGAGCAGTGATGACTGCAGTGAACCCCACCACAACCGTGTGTGTGTGTGTGTGTGTGTGTGTGTGTGTGTGTGTGTGTGTGTGTGTGTGTGTGTGTTAAACTCCTGGTAAAACAATTGTTTCTGGTTAAATGCTGACTAGGGATGCCAGGTGGTCAGGACATTTTCCCACCAGTAAATAAACTTGTGACAGCAACAGGTGCTACCATTGCTTTTCGTAAATGAAACAAGAAAAGATATTTGTCTATGAGGCTCAATATCTGCAGAGCGGTTACTTAGATCGTAACTGATGGATGTGTGTCTTTCTTCTCTTGCCTAGCTTTCACTGCGGGGACGCTGGTTTCCACCTGTGGCCACTGCGCTGCCACACGGCTTCTTACCACACAAGCCTTATGTGGACGTCTTTTACTTGTGCCCCATGATCTGTTACGATATATAGGGTTGGGCGACTTCTACCAAATTGGAATATGACCATGTCCACATTGCAACATCACAACGGACGATGATATTGTTAAGTGCCGAGCACTCGGACTGCGGACTGAGGCTGTGTGAGTCATCCAACCTTAGTGACTAAGTGGTCGATGACTATGAGCGATGGTCAATGGCGTCTTTCATTGGCCCAACCTGTTAGATATTACAGATATACATAAACTGGGTAATGATAAAGATCAAATCTGAACACAAATGTGGTTTTGTCTTAATGTATGTAGTCTACAGCTCTATTAACTTAGACCCGCAGTGAAAGCAAAAGATGAAAGAGAGAAGGCAGAGAACCATAGAGATGGAAAATGAAGATCA